>NC_090668.1:21822303-22069803 GCF_013368605.1 Nyctibius grandis | reverse complement strand
GGGGGGAAGCCGCGGAGGGAGCGCGGAGGATGCGCTTGTGCTTCCCGGGAGATAACGTCGCTCCCAGCATCGCCCCTCGCCCCCAGAGAAGCGGCCAGGCTTTTCTGGAAACTTTGCTCCAAAAGGGTATCCTCGTGTTGTGTAACATTTTCCGAGGATTTTCATTACACGTTCAGCCAAAGGTAACACAATCATAGAGGGGAAAGTTTCTTTCCGTGGCCTTTTCCCCGGTGCCGGGCACTCGGGGGCTGGCCGGGGCAGGCGACTCGTTCGGGCTGGCTCCGGCCCCAGCCCGAGGCGAGGGCATCTCTGGGTTGGTAGCCCGGGGAGGAGGGTGCAAGGGAAGCTGGGCCGTGGTCGCCCCCACAAACTCCTACCGTCAAAATATATCTTCACCCGCCGCTGCCTCCGCATCTTCCTTGCGAATAAACCTCCGGGAAATCTCCCCGGAGTGCCTGGAAAACACACAGCGGGGCACGGGCAGGGCTGGGCCGTGCTGCCGGGGCAGGCAGGGCCCCCACTCTGCCCGGGGGAGCGGCCACGCACGGCCCGGGACAGGCACCCACGCACAATTTCTCTGGCAATGCCATCAGCCGACTTACGTCAGACCCAGCCTTAGTCCTCAGCCACCAGCTAATGCTTTAAACTGGGGGGACGGGGAATTAGTGGGGGGAATTTGCACTCAGATACTTGCAACAGGTATGGAAGTATTTTACCTTTCTCCCAAGCTCTTCTCTAAAGAGAGAAGTTGTTATTTTTTTCGAGAGAGAAAGAGCTTCATGCAGAGGGATCAATTGTCTTTTTAAAAATGGAAGAAGACCATATTTGCGTCTCTATCTTTTTCAAGGATAAAGAGACTTGAGAAGAGCAATGTAAGAGACAAGTTCAGCTTTGGAGAGAGTCCAGTCAGCCAAGTAACTGCAAATAAAGTCTTTGAGCGGTGAAAGAGAAAGTGCGGAAACTTTCCCAAAGGTCACCTTTAAAGTAGCAGAGAAACTTCTCTCTCAAGTTCTCTGCTCTTACATTTCTCGGGGAGGGGAGTGAGGGCGCCAGGACTTGCCTAAAACCGATAACACTTTATAGAAGAAACCGGGGTAACTTCTTCCCCCCCCCCTGCCCAGCCCGTGAACCGCGTTCGTGGCCGCTGGTCCCGAGGCGGGGCCGTGACCGCCCCACGCAGACGCGGCCGCGCCCGGGGAGCGCCGGGCTCGGGCCCGCACCCCTGCCCCTGCCACCGCGGGGGAAAGAACAAGGGAGCACTAGAAAAATAAAGGAAAATTAACAGTGCTGGGAAACGAAGCCAAGCGCTTTGATTTACAGTATCTTCAGGAAAGAAAAAGAGGGGGGAAAAGGCAATAAAAAAATCTATCCCGGCCCTATATCACAGACGCAGTTCCCGTCGTTTGTTTTTCTATTTGCAACTTATTTTAAAACCATTTTGCAACCTAAAAAAAAGAAAGTTTCGAAAAATACGAGAAGTATTTCTATTTTCCCAGAGCACAGCCAAACCCTCCCTACCCCAGAGCCCGGGCGCAGCGGGGCGGCCCCGTCCCGGGTCGGGCTCCGGGGCCGGGCAGGAGCCCGCTGCCGCAGCCGGACCGAAGCCGGGGCTGGGGAGGGCTCAGGGGGAGCCTGCGGGAGCGAGCCCTCCGCACATGTAATCACAGTCATTAATTCATTCATAAGAATTCATTTGAAAGGAGCGTTAATTACTTCCTTTGCAATATTTTGCGGGTTGCAGGAGAGCCCGGGAAGGGACAGGAGGGACTGGCGATGTCTTGCCCACTCCGAGCAAGGAGAGAGGCTTCGCCAGAGAAAATTGTCTTTTTTTCTTTTTTTCCCCCCCTGAAAATAATCGACCTTTTCCTCCTCTGTTATTCCTCCTGATTTTTTTTTCTTTTCTTATTTTTTTTTTCACCATGCCTATTAGCATGCAGGGAATAAATTAATCAGGTGAAGAAGAAGAAATGGCCCCTGTTTGTTTTGAAAATGTTCCTGCGTGCACATTGCCTGGCGGAGATGGTGGGTTCAGTATTCGGATCAGTTTGGCCTTAAAAACCAGTAACGCGGCGAGATGTGTGCTCAGAAGGCCTCTAAAAATGAAAAAAAAAAAAAAAAAAAGGAAAATAGCAGATGCCTCCCTTGCCCAGCTGGATGTTGAGGATCGTTTAAATACCCCTTTTTCCCCTTCGAGGGTCCGTAATAAAAGCGGTGAAAACGACACTGGTTTCGGTACAAGGTGGAATATTCGCTGCTTTAAGGTTGTTATTTCTGGCGGCGCGGAGAGGCGTGGGGAAGGGCTGCAGCACCCAACGCCGGCCCAGCTCCCCGCGACACTGTATTAACTCCTAGTTAAGCCAGCAAATAATATTGTTCATTCATCTTTTTCAAAGTTGATTTATAGCAATCGACAGGTTAAAGCGTCATCTGACTTCATTACTTTTAAAAGCTGTCTATTTCAGAACTGTCACTTTTCATCACTTAAACCGAATAAAACGGTTAAAGAAATGAATTGAGAGAGACTTGGAGATCGTGTTTATAATTCTTTGTCTCGACGTTAACATTCCTAATGACCTGACCTGCATGGGGAACCTGTGTGCCTAAAGCGGAGCTTAAAAACAATAATAAACAGAAAAACAACACACCAGACTCCAAAAGTTACAGAAAAGGTGAGAAAGTGGCAGGGGACAGAGGCAGACCGGGACAGAGATGCAACGCACGCATCATGTATGATCATACATGTACTGCCCACGCCCAGAAAGGTGGAGGTTAGCACTGGGTTAGCAATAAATAATTCTCTTCTCTCCATTTCTTCCCTACATTCTTATCAAGGCTGTTTAAAATACAGAGAAGAAAAAAAATAAAGAAAAAAAAAAAGAAGAAAAGCTATCTCGGATCCGTTTATCTCCCTGAGTATTTTTCATACACCATTAAGGCATTATTATTTTTTTTAACCTACAGCCGATCATTTCGGTGAAGGTTGCAGGTATTGTAGGGAAAGGCTAGACCCATAA
The DNA here is from genome assembly GCF_013368605.1 of Nyctibius grandis. Taxonomy (NCBI): domain Eukaryota; kingdom Metazoa; phylum Chordata; class Aves; order Nyctibiiformes; family Nyctibiidae; genus Nyctibius; species Nyctibius grandis. Next base: position 22,066,789 of record NC_090668.1, on the reverse strand, counting down.
AAGATCTTTTTTCTCCTTTACAGATGTTAAAACAGTAAACAGAAACCGGAATCACAGAAATGCAATCCGAAATGACAGAACTCGTCAAAGCGTTCAGGAACTTCCCTGACCACATAAAAACTGGCTAGTTTGCGTTTGTTTGCCGTGCTGGGAATTCACCTTTGCAGGAGTTTTTATGCCTGCGCGTTCAGGTTTCCGTAGTGTATTTTAAATAAAACTATTGCCAATAACAGGCATTTATTAATAAATCCACACCCGATGTGCAACGGCAGCAGTTGGCTTTCAGGGGGCAAAGCTGTGGGAGAGGAGGAATTATTTTAAACCAACTACACGGGTTGTTCCCCTGCGTTTGCTTTCACTTAATGCCGTGGGCGTCACGGCTCGCCTGCTCAAATCGTGGTGACCCCCATAAAAACGGAGCGGAGGTGCCCGGCTGCGCCCCGGGAGGGAGCCAGCCCCTGCGGCCCAGCAAGGGGCCTGGTCTAAGTCGGGGGGGGGCGGAATATCCGCGGGTGCGGATGGTGGTGCTCGTTTTCCAGAGAGAGGTCCAGAGCGCGGGCTTTGTTTTTATGAAAAGATATATGATTGATTAGGATGATTATTTTTAGCGGGGGGGGGGGGGGTGTCCCCGCTGCGCACCCGCGGGACGCCGCGCAGCCCTCCCCGCGCCGGGCGGCGGGAACCGCGCTCCCCAGCGCCACCTCGCTGCGCAGGGCGTAACTGCAGGGCGCGGGGCTCCGCGCTGCCCGCCCCCCCCCGCCCAGCTTGCGCACCTGCGGGCCCCCCCCGCGACCGGGCTACGCGTGGGGAGGCAAAGCCGGAGGGTACAGCTTCAGGGGGGGACACAAGCCACAAGGCTTCAGGGAAGCTGCAAAAAATATCAGGTTTTCTTGCCCTTCCTCTAAGACCTCTTTTTTTTTTTAGATTTCTTTCATTTTTGTTAACGGTGGTGCCGAACCTTTCAGGCAGATTGAACTCAGAAGTGTCCTGTAACGTAAACAACTACGACAGACTTGTACGTTCAGTTAAAACGAACAAACCCGAAGGATCACTTTCCACCGGCTCTGACCCGGGCGCACAGGCAGCGCCTGCCGTCATTTCTGCACAGGGAAAAAAAAAAAAAAAAAGGCATTTAACTACTTTGTTTTGGATGATCAAAATGGCACTTAGAAGGCAGAGTCATTTCTTTACCTACATGGAGCACCAATAACTATGGCATTTCTAGGGATCCTTTTAAATTTTTTAATCTCTTTGTTTTCCCCAGGAAAAAAAAAAAAAAGAACAAACCCAAAAGTAAATGGTGAAAAACCCCACCAGTCTTAGCTGATACAGTCCGAAATTTCCGCATCGCTTACGGGAATAATAAGCAGTGAATAAGCGAATGCAAAGAAGAAGATGAAAACGTAAAGTCTCGGAATAGTTTCAGCGCTCAGAGGACTCTTTTGGGAAATTATTTTTTTTTTAAAAAAAAGGAAGAAATAAAAGAAGGAAAGAAAGACCCCCCTCCATGCTGACAATAGGGCCGGTGTCACACGCCCATTTCTAAGCGCTTCGCGGATCTCTGCGCGGGCAGGGTCTCAGGCAGCTGGTGCACGGGGACGCGGGTATTGGGGGGGTCACTTCAGGTCCTGCTGAGGGGGGAACAGTGGCCCGAGTAGGGAAGAAAGGGGCGGCGGACAGGAAAGTCCCCGTCTCCCAGCGCTGGCTTTGGGTGACAACGGAGGGCGAATATCCCCTGGTTCCTCTTCGCCCTCCTGTTCACAGAGAATCCCTACACAGCGGCACACATGGCAGTTGTTTAGCATGAAACGTGCTATTAAGTATTGATTAAGAGCATCCACATTATTCCGAGAATATAAAGAGCTATTAAGAGCCATTTGACTTTACCAGAAAGTAACGAATATTAGTTAATGAGTAATGGAGAAAATAGAGATGTGCAGACCGGCCGGGGCCCCGGCCGGCGGTAGCACAATTGGATTCTTTCAAAGAAAACAGAAAAGAAGAGAAAAATCGCTCTATTTTTTAATTCCAGCGAGAATTTCTACAGGGAACAATATAACCCAACAGCTGCGACAGGTGGAAGAGAGATAATTGAGCAAAGGCTGGTTTTGACAATTAATATTACGGGGAGACAATGTCCCCGGTCCGGGTTTGTTAAGAGCCGGGGGTGTGAAGGGGCAGTGCGAGGGGATGCAGCGGCACTCAGAAATTATGAAAAACATTCAGAATTATGAAAATGAAAAAAAAAAAAAAGAGGGGGGGGGAACAGGAGGGAGAAAAGATATCGAAGAAATTCCCCCTGCCCGGAGCGGACAGCGGTTCCCACGGGCTGACAAGTCGCCTCTTTCCCCCTTGCCCGTCCTACCCTTTTGCCTTTTTTTTTGTTTTTTTTTGGTTAAGAAAAGAGTATTTCAGGTAGATAACTTAATGCTTTTATTGCTATTGCACTTCCTACCACAAGATGCAGAGCAAGTCAGCGGAGTTTGTATTACAACTATGTCATAATGTTTCACTGATGCAAAACATGTAGCCAGAGGGGGTTGCTAATGATTCCTGGATTAGAGAGAGGGAGAGCGAGAAGTGAGAAAAAGAAAACCTGGTTTCTTTTTTTTTTTTTTAAGCTACGTAAAACCTGCCCGTTAATATCCAGCCCTTGCAACATCTCAGTATCTCGCACAGACACGAGGATCTGCCATGAGCCTTTTAAACACCGCAAACGTTTTGCATATTCCACCTATTAATTATGGTTGCAGTCTATTAATTTCAGGAGGCTCTTTTGTAGAGAAGACAATTTCCAACTTTGTATGTGTGGGGGGCGGCGGGATCCCCCAGGTGCCAGGGGTTTCCACTTGGGATGGACACGGCTGCAAGGTCACCGTGCCCCAGCTCCCAAAAATTCTCTCCCCTCTCCCCAGGACACGCAAAACCCGTGCCCGGGATGCGCCGGGAAGAGGGCTGGTTCCTCTCGGGGTGTGCAGCTCCCCTGGAGCGATGAGGAGGGAGGTGGGAGAGGGTGATGTTGCCGGGATTAAGGAGCATCCTGCAGAGATGCCACAAGGCACTGCGGGGCTTTCCTCGCCCTCCTCCTGCGCGGGGCTCTAGGCCGGGTCGCAAAGGGTCCCCCTGGGCGGGGTGGGAGGTTTGGGAAGAGAGACGTGTCCGAATCGGGGGGGGGACAGAGCCCTCCTGCACGGTGGGCAAGGAGAGATAGGGGGTCAGGTTCAGCCCCGGCCCCGGGGGTAGCCGTCCCGGAGCGGGCGGGGGCTGCGGGGCAGCCGGGCTCTGGGTGCCCGTTCCCGGCCGGCTCCCGGCCCGTTTGCCCGCGGCCTCTCCGGCAAGGCTGGCTGCGGCTGCAGCTGGAAAAGATTTCCCCCTTTGACAAGACATTTTTCTTTCTTTTTATTTTTTTCCTCCTGAGCGCGAACCTCTGAAATCCGTGCAGGGAACGAAGGGGGACGCGGGGGGGGGGGGTCGGCAGTGCCCAGGTGGACCGGGGAACCGGGCGAAGGGACCGGGCATTGCCACCCCCTCTGCTCCAGCACCCATGGGCTGGAGCCGGGTCCATCGCTCCCGCAGGCTCCGGGCGCGACGCCCGCTGCCATCCTCATCCTCCTCCCCTCCCGGGCCAGCCCCTCCGGCTCTGCCCCGCTCCCCGGGTGGCTCCTTTCCCCGTCCCATCCCTGTCCCCTTGGCATGGCCTGGCACCACTGGTGCGAGGCCGGATCAGGCCCAGGGGGGCTGGGGAGGGACGAGCGGGGCAGAGGTGGGTGTGTGCGGGCAAAGGCACTGCGGAGCCCAGGTGGAACCAAAGAGCCTGAGCCCTAGAGCATCCCCGGGAGAAGCCAGGGGCAAGGTACCGGGGGAGGAAAGGGCTCGGGTCGTGGTTACAGTCCCGGCGACCTGCCGGCCAGGGCTGAGCTTTGCACCTAAATCCCGCCTAAGCGAGACCCGCGGGCAGTCCCCACACCTGGAGCCCGACCCCGCCCCCGCCCCGGGCACCCCGCAGGGATGGGCGGGCGGCGGCAGGAGGTGTCCGGCCCTTTAATCTGCAGATTTCGCTTAGAAGAGATGAAAAATAAAAAGTTTCAAATGTGACCTAGTTCCATCTCCCCCTCCCCCTTCCCTTTAGATATTCACGTCATCTATTAAGGGAGGAGGGGGGGAAGAAGAAGGGAGAAGCTAAATTTACGAGGTCTGGTGGGTTCTGGAGTCTGGGTGCTGGGAAACAGGTGTTGGCAGTTCGCTAGAGTGTCAGTCAACTTTTGGAGATGAAGTCATTAGGGAGGTAGTCTCCTCGGAACAATCTGGTGGTTTCAGTCGGAGTTAATTTATACCGAAAAAAGGGGGGGGGGGGGGGGGGGGGGGGGAAGAAAGGAAGGGGGAAAAAAAAAAAGAAAAAAGCTTGTAGAAATACCGAAGCGGACAAACATAACGAGAACAGATTCACACTCCTACAGATTATGCCACTTGGAAGTCACATCCTGAGAAAAATAGCCGGCTATGGCACGGCAGCGGCGCGGGGCGGGAGGAGGCTGCGGGCCGGGGGCTGCGGGCGGGGGGCTGGCCGGGGCGGCGCGGCCCGGGAGCGGCCGGGGGGAGCTGCCCTAGGGGTGCAGGGAGGAGGCTGCGGAGGGCAGCCCCGGGGGTGAGAGGAGTGTCCTGTGCGGTCCCCAGGTCGCCCCGCACCTCCACCTCATCCGCTCTGGCTCCAAAGGTGACAACGGTCCGGGAGGCGCTGGCCAGGGTCACCTCTGCCTGTGTGTGTCCCCCCTCCCACCTCCTGCCACTGGGGCTGGGTATTGCCAGTGACCCTGAACTGTTTCTCGGCTGTGTTTGAAAGGCAGGCAATCCGCAGGCCGAGACAAAAGGTTTCATGTGCACAAATACAATCTACTTAAGGCCTAAGCACGGCGCTACTCCGAGCTGATGCCGCATGTCCGCGGCCGGGCTCGCCGCCGCTCAGTGCCGGTGAGCCGGGGACGGGGGGGGGCCGGCGGCGGGGGGGGAGCGGGGAGCCGCTCCGGCATCGCCGGGATGGAAGAGCCCGGCAAAGGCGTGGTCTGAGGCTCTGCCTGTTAGGCAGGCATCATGGCATATCATTTGCTTCAAAGAGATGGGGGGGGGGAGAAGGACTGATGCTCAGATCCGATCGCCCACCCCCCTTTGGAACTGGGTGACAAATCACCTCCCTTGTATCAACCACTTGTTTCTTTTAGTATCGCGGGGAAAGATTTCATTAATGCTCCTCCGGCCCCCCCTTTCCCCCCCATCTATTCTTTTGCTCAGAGTGTGTCTTCTAATCATAATTAAAATCGTCTCATATACACCGGCGTCTCTTGTGTGCATGCTGAATTGCAGGTGACTGGGCGGAATGTTATTTCGCTCTAGTCTCTCATTTTTACATTTCCAAAAAAAAACCAACCCCAAAACAACAAACCCTAACCGATCAGCCCCGGCGCTACGCCCCCGGCCGCAGATAAGGCGTATTGTGACTATCGATAGAGAGGAGAAAGGCGATATTCACAATCGATCGTTTAACAGGCAGCCGTCATGCATCATGTTCAATTCCATGGCGAGCCCTCTACTTCACTTAATATAATTAAGATTAAAACTCAAGTGGTGGCGGAGGGAGCGGCTATCGATGGGTTTGCAAGGACAGCAGCGGGGATCTGATGCCCAAGCTCCGACGGCCAGGGGTCACTTTTATATATAGTGATTTCCACGTTATAGCGTATATACAGGTCGGAAGGTGTGGGCTACGCGTATGCACAGCGGTGCGCGTAGGTTCGGCTCTGGCACTGGGCAGAAAGCTCACCCAGATTACTTTTTTTTTAAAAAAAGCAGAGAAAGATGATCGCCGCGCCGTTATTTACAGCCACATAATTAAGCCAATATGATGGTTTTGAACCAGAAACCCAGTCCCACTCCGCGGGGCAGAGAGAGGGGCTGAAGCCAAGTTTATTGTCTATCATTTCAAGGGGAAGGGGGGTTAATTTACGCGCTATTATTATTATTTCTCTGTGTGTGAGGCCACAAGCAAAGCATAAATCGAGGTGATGGGTGTTTATTCCAGGCGATGTGACAGTCTGGGTGCAAGGCAAGGAGGGACTGTGGGAGAGTTCAGGCGAGGGCTGAACCAGCCTCGCAAACAGGGCTGAAACCCGTGTTTTCTTCCAGGCTTACATGGGGGTTATCATTCGTTTCTTTTTCTCCTCTGATTTTTCTTTCCCCTTGAATTTTTTCCCTTTGCTTATTTTTTTTAAAAACAAACAGACACGCTTAGTTCATTTTATTTCCCGGCACCATATTCTGCCTCTGCGCCTTAAAGTCCTTTAAGCGCTAGGTCCGCGTTTACCTCCTCTGGAGCAAATGCAAAATGCACTTCAGCTTAAGAGCTGGAGAGAAATCTCCGAAAGCAGGAGCTCTGCTGAGCAGCCTGGTGCTGCTGATTATATAGTGCAACTTGAAATGATCTCAGCCGGTGGAATATTAATCAAATCAATCAGGGTTGACAAATGAGAAATATTTGAGAGAAGGTGGTAATTTACAACTTTGTTATTAGTTAAGAATCTCCCGCCTTGTAAGAGTAATTAATAACTCCTGGATGGGAGCAATTTGGAGACGGCAAGAAGACAGCGTCTTGAAATAAAACAGGATAAAGAGAGGGGTTGAGAAGTGAACTGCGCCTCCGTGGAAGAGAAATTGCAAATGATTTTTTAAAAGATGTCTACAGGGGCATTATATATATAATATGTGTATAATGTATACACACGTATAAATATGGCATAATCAGCGAGAGGGCGAGCGAGCGAGGGAGACTAGACAGGAAATAAGTACTGAAAAATAAATCAAAACATTGATTCTTGTGGTCACATCTCCCATCCAAAGATTAGACGCGAAGTGCTTCAAAGAAATGGTACCCACTATGCAAAAGTGCAAGTCAGAAACCAAAGGAGTGAGTCCAAACTGATTTGAGATGTGTTTTTTCCCCCCTCTCATTCACCCGCACACACTCTCTCCAATGCCTGATAAATGTGAAGACCCCTTTTCTCCCCAACTCCCGCTCAGATGGGAAAACTCAATTGTCTGTAATGTTTATAGTGTTAACCCTACTTATCTGCAGAACCCTCCCCTCCCCACCCCTCCCTTTTCACTTTCCATAGACACACATTGATTATTAGACTGTACGGACCCCCCTCCTTTTCCACAACCCCACCCTCAACAACTGACCAAAATAATGACTTGTTGGAAAACTATAAATCATTTTCGTGTTTGAATCCCTGAAGACTCTATTTAAGTAAACAGGCTTACTGTGAAACAATGCATAGATCCAAGTCCTTCTCCGGATTGCTTCCAAGTGCTGCCATCTCCAAAACTTTTATTTACAAGAGAAGAAGAGGAAGAAGAAAAAGGGGAAGGAAAAAAAAATCCCAACAAACTTTGGCAAACTTTATCTCTTCTTTATTATAAGGTTCAGCCTTGCCTTGGTAAGCCCCAGCCTGCTCTACAAAAGGTGGCTAGAGATTGAGATTTATTGGTTTCCAAATGAAAAGATTCATTCGATATAAGAGGTTAACTCAAAGTTCCTTAAACCGTGACTAGCATTGGCAAGGAGCTTTGCCTAGTCAGCACAAAGGCAGTTCAAAGAAACCTTTAAAAATACACACAGATATACATACACACAAACACACTCTCACACTTTAGCCTCAACTGCAATTTTCTTTTCATTTTTGTTTCTTTCTGCCATTACAAAGCCCTGAGCCCCTTTGTAGGTAGCTGGAGGTTTGTTTTTTTTTTCTCCAAGCTGAACTTTGCCATTTTGGTGTTGACCAACCCCCTTTTCTTTTGCAACCAGTGAATGAAAAGACTCAAGGGGGAAAAAAAAAAGATTAAGAAGTAAACGGGGTGAGCAAAAAAAAAAAAAATCCTTCTAGCTTATAGAGAGCAGAACAACGTCTAAAAATAATACAACCCCAAAGAAAACCCCAAATCCGTACAAAGAAGGGGGGGTCAGGCAAGGTGACACAGGGGAGAGAAAGGCAGCGAACCCACCCCGTGCTGCTGGGGGTGCTTGAAGCGGGGTGTGAGGATTTGGGGTGCTGCCATGACACATGTATGTGTGTGTCCGTGTGTCCCTGTCCGTGTGTCCGTGTGTGCCCGGCCGGGAGCCGCACACAGCGGCAGCCGGGGCTGCGGGCTGGAGGGCTCCGTCCTGGGTGTGCAGGCTGAGCTATGGAAATGGTAATGAGGGAAAATTAACCCGGCCGTTTGTTACATTGCAGAGAGATCAATGCCTGACCCAGGGCTGAGGGATAGCTTACTTCTGTAGGAAAGATATGAGATAATCGCTCTGAAACACGCTGGTGGCGAAGACAAACAGGGACCCATTTGAATATCGCCTTTAATAATAATAATAACAATAATAATCACAATAATCCTCTCGCCAGAGCGTGCTAGGAGATGAAGAGAGGAAGGTGTTTGCAATGCTGGAGGGGTGCGGGGGCTCCGTCTGGGGATGCCCCGGGGGACGGTGCGGGGCCGGGGCGCCGGGCAGGCGAGGGGGACGCGGGGTGCGGGGCGGCCCCGCTGCTTCCCGGGGGCTGCCAGCTTCGGAACGGGAGGAGGGACGGTACCTCAGGGCTGCGAGCGGATTGCGGGGATATTAGAGTGGGGAGAAGCTGACCTTTCTGGGGTGTAATGTTTTTCAGTGAAACCTCGAAATAAAACATGAGAAGATGAAGGGGTTGGACAAATTCAGTCGGAGGAGAGCGAGCGAGCTGCTGTCTTAAAAGCAGCCAGCGGAGGCTAATGAGACCTTTGGGGTAGGAATAGAGTACTTTTTTTTTTTTTTTTTTTTTTTAAGTAAGACATCAGTAAACCCACCAAATTGGAAATAGTGACAGTGCAAAATGAATCCTCCTATGAAAGGAATAGGAAGTACAAAATACGAGGGGGGAAGGGGGTGTCTATCAGGCGGGGATCATAATAAAAATAATTTTTTAAAAAGGCAGCTGAAGAAGGTAGCAGGGTTCTCCCCATGTTTCAGGAGACAATATGGGAAGTGTGATGTGCTCTGACCTGCCTCCTGTTGTACAAGTTCGCCGTTGGCTTCAGCCAGGGAAAGATCGAGTTTTATCTGAATAAAGTCCAGCAAACTTTGCTGGATGGCAGCCCTTCCTCTCCCTCCTCCTTTGAGCTTCATTCAGAGTCGATGTAAAACTAGTCTGGATGTCAAACGTCTCTTTTAAGGCTTTTCCCGCAAGATACTTCACATATGCTTCTCCCAGAGTTGGTTATTGTTGTTGATGTTGTTATTATTATTATTATTATTACTAACTTTGTGACCCCCTCTTTTTTTTTTTTTCAAGTTTCTTTTTAAGGCTAAGTGTAACTGTCAGCCAAGAGGATGAAATTTTAGGTCACTGTACAGTTAATATCCAGGGGTCGTTAATTAGTAATGTTGCAAGATTTAAGGCAGAAACTTCTCGGCCAAGATTAGATTACGTAGGAAGGAAAACCTGCGAGTGGACCCCATTACATCTACAAGCGGGGACGCCTTTCTTGTCCAGAAAAATAAACTTTGCAAAGAATAGGGATAGACAATGATCTCCAAGGAAGAAATAGAGGGCGGTGGGATGATTTGGGATGCCCGGAGCTGAGCCGACCTGAGCCACAGCCCTGCGGCTGCAGCGAGTGGGGAGCAGCCCCACTCCCACTGAACGGCAGCTCCGAGAAATGGGGTGTGGAAAAGGCTCTGGGGCAAGGAAAAAACAAAATGGGGAAGGGGGGAAGAGAGCTTTTAAGATGACTAAACAGTTTGTGATCAAGGGAAGAGAGCGGCTGGTGAAGACGCTTTCAAAATTTAGGATTATCTGTAAACCTGAGAACTGAGGGCGGCTGAATGTGGCTTCGCCTGCGGGGCGGTAGTTTGTGGGTAGCGAAGGATAAAGTTTTAACCCTAGTACCTGACAAATAGAAATAATCATCGAAATGGTTAAAAAGACACTGGGAAGAAGCAAACGGGGGAAAAAAAAATCATATCGCGAAGCTGCCCGCAAAGCCCGAAAGGGTACGAACGGGGGAAAGCACGGAAAAAAGGGAGAGAAAAATTATTCGGTGATGCCTGGATATTCCGACAGGAATAAAAGCGAAATGAGAAATCGGAGAAGCCGGTCTGTGCAGGCTGTCTGGTCTATATAGCAGGGACTTAAACATAACATCTGGAGCAGAGCTGTCCTTGGCTGGCCGTTTTTACACTTTGACATTGTATTTTATTTTTTTTTATTTTTAGCAACAAGTATCCAAGGATCTAAACTAATTGATTCTGGAGTTTCTTGGAATTTATCCAAAGAGCAATATCGTTTTAATTGTATGTTGCTTAAAACTCCATTTCTCGAACAGTGTGAAACAAGTCATAAAAGTCATAAAGCGTATCACTGTTTTTTCCCCCATCCATAAATACTCAACCGACACTCGCAATTCTCTCCTAATACTCCTAAGGGGTGCAAAAATAATTTAGAAGACATGTATCCGCACTATAAACTTGGAAACTCTTAATCCGTTTTAACTGATTTAGAAAGCACTTCTGATTTCATTTTTTTAGGGGACAAAGAAAAAAATATAAAATTAAGACACTGTCCCAACTGCTACTACTTACCCACGAGAAAGAAAGATTTCGAAATCTAATTTTAAACCTCAACACTAATGTTCCAGTCCGGCTAAAGGGGTAGAACTGGGTTCCTGTGCAAAGTATTTGGGTGGAGATAAAAAGGCCTGTAAAGTTTATATACATTTCTGTTTTCCTCATCCCTCACTTGGAAACTCAGCCAGCAGCATCCCTGGCTAATCAGCCAGAACCAACCCCCAAAAGCGAACTTTTTTTCCAGTAGACAACAATATACTTTCATCATTAGAGGCCATGGCTATAAATATCTGACTATTTCTCTTAAAAAAAAAAAAAAGACGGAAGAGTCACTGCTTCCCCCCCCCCCCCCCCCCTTTCCCTGCACACCCACACTTTTCGTGTCTAAAATTAGCAGGAAAACTATGCACTGGAGAGAAAGTGCGATGTAGCTAAGGCAGGGAGGCTTCATTAGTTCCTGCAAAGGCTGGGGTTGGAGCTGGGTCCGGAGAACCAGCCATCAAAGGAAGCCAACGGCACCTTTGCAGATCATTTTTGGCGCTTCAGAGAGCGATTCAGGCTGGAAATCTGTAAAAATCCACGCAAACCTTTTTCCTCTCGCTACTAGGCACCCTTTGACACGGTTGCATTGAAGTTGGGGCTGGAAGGTCCTTGGAGGTCTCTGAGTGTGACAGTACTTAGAATAGCGGGTAGATGGCACAATTTTCTAACATTTAGAGAGAAGAACCCACGCTGGGAGCAATAAGTCCATTTAAAAGCCCTTTATTTAAAAGGAACAAAGATAACTGACAAACAAAGTACAGAGACATCTCAATGAAATTTCTAGAGAAGAATAAAAAACTCTCTGCAAAGGAAAAGACAAGTTCTCGGATTTGTTTATTGTTATTTTAAGTACAATACCGAAATGAAATTAAATTAAAATATAGATATATCTAACAAGCTCCTAGAACTGCGGATGTTTAAATCGGGCATCCAGGATAGTAAAATACGAGCAGCTATTTGAAAGGAAGGAAATTCACAAAATAGGGTTAACGTTTCAGAATGAACACAGCTCTCGCATGCCCGTTGTTTAAAGGACTCCATCAAATCAGCACACGCATTTTTTTTTTCCCAAGGCGAATCGGAGAAAGATGTGGTCAAGGGGGGAAATAAGACCAGGGAAGGGGGAGGGAAGAAGAAAACTGAGGTTAGAAGCTACTTTCTAGGAAAGGGAAATAATCTTAAGGGCTCTATGTGGCTGCATTTCAGTAATTTTTTTTTTTACAGTGCTTGAATTCAACAATGAATGGTGGTTCTTTCTGAGTTCATTCCTTTTATTCGCATACAGGCTCATGGGTAGGGTTCAAAGCAAGGGCTAAGAAAAAGGAGACATTTCAGCAAAGGTAGGCAGCATCTCTCCGGGGCGGTGTGACTCCTAAGAGCCACTCGCAAGCATTTAGGAAGAGACACACAGATAATTCGGGGTAAACACCCCCCCCTCCTTTAATCATCCGGCTCGAAACTCGACGACTTATGATACCGAATACACGTATCGCCGGCGTTTTGGGGCTGAAGGAAAAGAAATAAGTGAAAGGGGAGGGGAGGAGAGAGAGAGTGATGCTGAGAAATTAGACATTGATCCGGGTTTGATCGAGTCTGGGAGCTTCCACTAGTAATAGGCAGGCAAACCTCCCAAAACAGAGACAGACACATGCTCCCAGCTCCTCTGATTATGTTAAAAAGGGGGAAAAATAGAAAAAGCGGGGGGGAAAAAAAGGGCAATAAGCCGTATGTTCCCTCGAATCTGTGGTGCTGTAAAGAAATCAGTTTCCGTATAAATGATTGTATTTGGGTGGGTGCTTTTCCCACTTATTTGTTGAGTAAATCTCTCTCACTGCGCTGAAGGCGAATCCCTGTTGATAAATCCATCATTACCGTTTGGATACAGGGAGACAGCAGCGCCACTAAATTTATCTTACATTTGTAGCGCTTTAATAGACATTTATTAAATGCTTTTAGAGAGAGACATGGGGCGCCTGATTACATCCTAGTTATAGGCAGAACATAAAGACACACGTTAACAGCAATTTACAAGAAGAGGGTTGGGGAAAAAAAAATAAAAGAAAACAAACGAAAAGGCAAAGTTTGGGAGTAAAGCTGCTGGGGAAGAGTCAGTGTGCGCCTTTCCGTATGGCCGCTAAATACCAGCTTTTTCTCTGGCATTTCTCAGAATATTAATCCTGGCCTATATATGTGTGTGCTCATGTATACATTTAGAGAGTATGTGACATACACCCGCACACAAGGCAGATGCGAGCGTACGGATCAAACAAGGCGACGCGTATTTCTGTTCCGTTCACCAACACAGCAGAATACAGGAGAGCATTTACAATAGATTCATCACCCTCTTTCACACTCGCCCTCCACCCCCTTACCCCCCCCTCCCCTCCCCACCAGCTTTTAACTCTAATTTCAATCTTCTTCAACTGGAGAATCTCCAGGGACCTGGTCAAACTTGTGTAAAATAGTTAAACCAAGCGTGTTTCAAAGAGGATTGCTGAGTTCCTCTTCCTGCCTTAATAAACCGAAAGGCCCAGTTCAAAGAAAACACACTGGAATCAAAATTCAAAATACCTCACGACTCAGAGGGACAGAGCAGGCTCGGAGCAATGTGTGCGGTTCCATGCTTTGGTGGGCACGTAGTGACAAACATTTCGCCCTGCTTTTTCTGTGTGGAAATCTTTCCTTTGGGCTTTTTCTCCCTCTCTTTTATTTATTTTTTTTTAGCCTTTCTATTTTTCTTTAAAAATCCCTTCTTCCACTGTCTCCCAGGTACATGTCTAAAGCCACCTCTTGCTTGTATGAAGTTAACCCGCCTCTGCAGAGATCTGATCACATTCGGGTTCACGCCGCTCCTCGCCCCTCGCTCCGCACCGCAGCGCGCCCGCACCGCGGAACCTCCGCCTTAGGAGCAGTGATTTATTCATTATTTTATTTTTATTTTCGGGTGTCTTGCGAGGATGGCTTCTGCGTTATCTTCCCACCATCCGAGTCATGCCAAGGACAGCATCGCCCGGATTTCACATCTAGCTCGGAGCTTATCCTCCTCTAATACCCCGTGGGTCGCCTTTCGCGGGGGACAGGGACACACACACACACACACACATCCAAGCAAACACAGAGCGGATCCCCGCACCTCCAGAAAAAAAATAAAATTACCACGCGAATCCTTCCCCCCACCTCTGCCCTTTTTCAAGAACACTTCTTCTATCTAAAAGTTTCCAAAAGAAAATAAATACAAGTGACACTGTGCTGGGGGAAAGCTCATTAGTTCGTTGTCCAACTCTAATAAAAGAACAGAAGTGCAAATTATAGAGTTCAGCTTCAACACACGCTCTGTCAACTAAAATCAACCGAGTGCAGCCTTGATTCAAATAGCTGAGAAGTTGGTCCGCAATTCAAAACCACCTTCTCCCTCCTCCCTTCCCCTTCCCACCCCACCTCCACCCTCCGCCCTGCCGCAGGGACATTTGGTTGGAAAAATATTGTTCCAAGGAAGGTAATGATAAAGCTTAACATGAGGAAGAGAAGTGCGCAAACTCATTTCCCCATCGGTAATCCCAATAAAAGGAGCGTGGTGCTACGCTAGGAAGGGCTGGGCTGGGGGCTCTGTGTGTGTGTGTGTGTGGATGAGGGGGGGAGGAGGGACAGGACTCCTGAAATAACATCTTCTTTCCAGCAAGGTAGAAGAAGAAACGGCCCCTTTGTTTTGATAATTAGCTAAGCCCAAACTAGGAAAGCAGATGTGTTTGCTTAGCTAATCATAAGACAAGTTTCTTTCAAAGAACTTCATTGAGCGATTGCAATTGTGAAGGAAGGAGAAGGATTTCATTCTCCTCTCCCTTGTCTCCCACCCCCCTCTATTTTATTATTATTATTATTAAAACCTTCTTCTAATATGATATAAACGCTTCCGATTACCTAGGTGGGAAGAAGGCAAACCCTCTTCAGCAGAGGAGCGGGCTCGCCCCCCGAGCCGCACAGCCACCCCGAGCTCTCCCCGCTCCACGTTACACGCCAGATCTGTTGACATTTTACTTGGGGGGGGGGGGGGGGGAGTGGGGTGAGGGGGGGGGGAGAGGGGGGGTAGAGAGGGGAGGAAAAAAAAAAAAAAAGAGAAGGGGGAAAAATAAAGTTTTAATGACATGTATGACATATTAAATTAGGCAGTTTTACAATTGGGTTTGAATGCGATGCTAACTGATTACAACTGTGTTATCAAAAGGGTGATAAGATTTATAACTTCGTGAGCACAAGCCTCTCCTCTTAATGACAATAGATGTTCAATAGCAGAAATCTGGTTTCTATTTTCCAAGAAGAGACGCTGTGTGTCTCCGCTGCCCCTTTATTACCGCAGGATTCAAGATCCTCTCTAAAACAGCTTGGCACTTGGAAATCCACAGGCCAGGAATACCTTTATGGTCCCTATTAACTACTGCGTTATTTACACTTTCGCTGGTGCTTCTCACTCAATACCCGTATCACACACGATGGATAGCACAGCCTCACTCCTTGCCTTTCGCTGGGTGTTTTGGGTTTATATTTTGCATTTCTGTGCTTTACAAAAGCGGAAAAAAAAAAAAAGGAGGGGGGGAGAGGAAAAAAATCTCCACCCCACAGCTCTGTCTCTTACACCCCTCTCCTCCCCAAGCTCCCTAAACCAACACATTAAGCAAACTTTAAAAACTGGGTTCCTATTACAAAGCAGCGCCCAGGACTAACTGCTTTAAAATTGCTGCATAATTAGATTTAGTTGAATTTCACCATTAATTAGGCAGCCGCACTGCGGGGAGCCTTTGAAATCTGAGAAAATGGGAAAAATCATCTGAAGCACGTTTTTTAAACCCAACTTCAATAAATCCTGACAAGGCCTGCATTTCTCCGTGTATCTCTTCCCATTCTACAAAGCAAAGGGAAGCGAGAGCGATCCCCAGGACCCACTAAAGTTTTAATTAAAAAAAAAAAAAAAAGAAGAAATAAAAATAAAATCCATCTCCATTTCCCCATCCCGCTCGTTATCAGCGGCGGCGGTTTCGGAGCGCCTCGAAACGTCCCCTTTTTCTCCTTCCCTTTTCCTCCCTTCTCTCTTTTTCCCCCCTTGGCTTTTTTGTTTTTAAGGCACCTTCCCCAGGATCACGCTCTCTCCGCAGGCGCAAACCCTAAATATAACACCCCGGGGTAGGTCTGACTCCGCTTCAATGGCCACGGAGCCGCGCTCGCACGGGGGAGATGCTTCCACAGGTCATTTACATGCAGATGGGGATCCCAGCGCCGGGGGAACGCACACCCGCCGGCCCCGGCCCACGGCCCCGCAACTCGTCCCACCGACCGGCTGCCCACGGCGGGGACCCTGCGCGGAGGGTTGGGGTGGGGGGGAACGCCGGGGACACCCCCCACCGCCACCACCCCGGGCTCCGCGGAGCGAACGAGCAGGGCCGGGGCCGCCATGTTGGCTGAGCTCATCGGACCCCGCGGCGGAGTTTCCCACGCGGCCGCGCAGCGCTCCGCGCCCCCCCTCCCCTCCCACCCACACCTCCCCACACACACCACCACCCCCCCCCCCCGCCCCTTCCCCGGCCGCCGGCGGCGCGGCCCCACGGACGAGCGCAGCGGGCTGCGGGCGCTGCCCCGGCCCGGCCCCGCCAGCCCCACCGGCGGGCTGGCACCGCCCGCCAAGCGCCTCCTCTCGCCCCAACCCTCCGCTTTTGTCTGAACTTGGGAGAGCCGCCTCCTCTCCGCGCCCCCTCCGCGCCCCGCGCACGCACAGCGCACCCCCCCCCGCCTCCATCCCCCGCCGCCGCTCTCCCGGCGGGGTCGGGGAGGGAAGAGGAGGAGGAGGAGGAAAGGGGGGGGGTGAAGAAGACCTTTCCCGAGATGTGGTTTGCACCGCGGGCGGCTCTGCAGCTTTCGCTGTCGTTCCGGGTCGCCTTTGGGTCTTTCCCCGCCAGTCCCCGCGCCGGTGGCAGGGAAGGAATAAAGCGAACTAAGATCAGATTAAAGAAAAAAAAAATAAAAGGGAGGGTTGGGAAGGGGGGGAAACTGCAAGGAAAAAAAAATTAGAGACTTAAAGGGAAAGAGTCGCCATGTTTAGCAGCTTTTTTTTTTTTTTCCTTAAAGGAAAAAAAAAAAGATCTCCTCAATTCCACACAGAACAAGCTTCTCGATCCCAACCCTCCTCTTTTGTCCAATTCAATCTTTGGATAGATCTTTTGTTCTAACTCAGCATGAAAAGAAAAACTTTCTTTAAATGCTATAAACTTAAAACTAACTGAAGTCCCTAAACAAATCCTCCTCTGAGCACTCCAAACATATATACATGGGGCTTGCGTGTGTGTGTGTGTGCGTGTGTGTGTGTGTGTTTTTATTTAACCCTGGTGCATTTTCTGTTTACTATTATTCTCTGTGAACCAAAGCTCGCTGCAAGAAACTTATAAATACAGAGATAGCTTACAGGCTTTAAAACATAAAAAGCAGAGAATGTTTTGGATTTGAAAATCATAAATTATAATTTAATGCCAATAACAATTTACAACAAATGGTTGTTTACAATAAACTAACACAAAACAAACAAGTCAAGATCCTGTGTTCTTAGTAAGCATAAAAACTTCACACACACACACTCACATGGATAGCACTTGCAATAGAAAAAGCTAAATCTAGAGGTCAGCAATCCCCTGCAATAATAGTATATTTATATATTTATATATATTTATATATTTATAGAAAAGGAGCCATGATTCAGATGTAAAACTCTGCTCAAATTCACAGTCATACGCCCCTCAGCCCCCAGTACAGATGTGTCTAACTGGAACACACTAAAGATCAGGGTTTAATCGACTTTACAGAATGATCTCTCTCCCTCCCTCTCTCTCTTTTCGTGAAACCACAACATGGTGTAGTTACGTGTGGTAAAAAGGGAGAGGGGGAAGCCTCAGACAAGGACAAAATTGCAAGCTTTCACATACAAAGCATCTGCTATAGACCAAGGGGGTGGGGGGAGAGAGAGAGAAGGGAAAAAAAAAATGACACGCACACACACAAAACAACATATCAACCCCTTGCAAAACCACATCATCTCGCCTTCCTTCAGATTTTGGGGCTTTTTTTTGCCTGCTGGGGGTAGCACTAAATTCACCAACGGTGTGTCCGACCCTCTGCCACTCGCCCGGGCAGGTCCCCACCGCATCAGGGGGAGCTGTGCCTGTGCCAGGGCTGCAGGAGAGGGCCCTGGAGCTACACAGGGAAGATGCGTGTCCGCCTAGGCATGTATGTATGCGAGTATCCATACAGACATATATCCCATATGTAAAATATAGAGATGACCTGTGGTCATGCTTTCACAGTCTAAGGTAAAAAAAATCCACTTGAGAGTATATATACATTAAAAACCGACTCCTCAGTGCTAGAAGCTAAAGCCACTCCATTTGAAGACCTCTCAATGACAACGATAGATGGCAACTACGGAGTATTATAAAAAATCACACATACTTAAAGAAAACTCATTGCAAACAACTGACCTGTATTTACAATACTGCTATTACCTTGCCTGAACGATCTTGTGCGCCTATGTCAGACATTTACAAAAGATTTTTCGCCCCATTCTGATCATAAAATAGATAACTGATCTCCAGATTCCTAATACTTTTTCACAACAATACCTTTCCTACGCAGGCACTTAAGTGTGACAAAAATAAGGGCCTTTTTATTTTTTTTTTCCCCAGAAAATCCATTTTTAATTAACAGGAGGATTAGATGAATGGGGGTTGATGGTTTACCAGTTCAGCATAGTACTTCCTAAAACCAGAGATAAACCACGAACTTAAGTCCTCCGCCCCCATCCCGGAATTAAACAGGTAAATACACTACAATACATCTGCTACAAACTTACTGTGACAAGTAAACAAATCAATCGCCTAGGGACTTAAATGACTGCAAACTATAGAGAAGTAATGTGGTTTCTGAAAGACATTTATGACAGCCAAACAAGTTTCAGATATCAAATAATATTTTAATTTCTGAATACTTTCAATTTTCCTTGGAATATAACACACAAAGACTCGACCAAACAGTTCAGTTATTATAACTTTTACAGTATACAGAAATGTTGCACTTAAAAAAAAAAAAGAACCTTCAGTTTTTTTAAACACAAAACTGTAAACTCTAAGATACTGAATCAATCACGTTATCTATAAGTGCCAACAGTGTTATTTTGTCATGCTGATTTCAATGGTATTTTTTAAAAAGGGAAAATATCAACAATTATTATAATACAAAGGGCTTGCAAATATACAAACAGATAGAGGAGTTTAATAACAATTCATGATGAGCTATGTGGAACCCAATTCAAATTACAAAAGTTCACTTTGCTTGTTTGCTCGTTTTTAAAATCAAAACCGTAGTGTGTCTTGGACACAAATTCCTTCTACCTAGAATAAATTCCCACAGTTCATTTTCTGTCCGAAATATCAAAAAACCTAGATTTGGGGGTAGTTATATGACACGTGTGGTTCATTCGGGTCTATATAATTATAGCTCTCTCAGCTTCAAGCTAGATTTTGGGTCACCACCTTAAGTGCGCTTCCATCATTGTGTTGTTGAGGGTTTTTTTTTCTCTCTTTTCCTTTCTTCCTATGATACTTTCGTGGACTCAGTTTTAATTCTTTCAGAACATATATTTTAAGGATACACAGTTTTTTTTTTCTTTTTTTCTTTTTTTTTTTTTTAAAGAAGCCAAGGTTATATCAAAAATTATTATAGAACCACAGAATAAACTGGTTTGAAACCAGAAAAATACAAAAAAGAACAGCTATAGGTACATAGACACATAGGACAATTAATAATTTGGAAAAAAAAGACTTACTTTCTTCCGTTCTGCTAATTTTCTCCAAATTTCCTTTAAATGCACTTTAAGCGAGATTTTTTTAAAAAGTTTACCTCAAAAAAAGAAAAAAAATGAAGAAAAAAGAAAAAAAGAAAAAGCCCGCCATCGTTTCTTTTCTTCTTCTTTCTCTTTTTTCTTTCTTTCTTTTTTCTTTCTCTCTTTTTTATTTTTTACAAAAAATGATAAGTAGCAAGTGTTTTTTTTTCTGAACGACACGGGAGTTTTTAATGCATTCTGTAAAAGTTCATTTGACAGTCTCTTTCTTAATTCACAGTCCATTAATTTTTTCCTGTCTTCTCTTAGCAAACTTGTAACATCCTTTTACATCCTTTCTTAGCAGAAGGAAATTTAAGAAACAACCAGAACCCAAATGTCATTTGCTTTCCTTTCACTCTCTTTCATCTCCCTTCTCAATTTTTAATTTGTTTTTAAATTTTTTTTTTTTCTCTCTCCAATATTTTATTGAATGGACATATAAGGCCAGTTAAAACTGCTGCCAGACAGTAACATATCCCTGATTAGGGTTTCTATGGGGGTTTTACCTACCAAACGGACGAAAAACAATTGCTCTATGACAGAAGAGGAGACAGTGCGAAGGGAGGGGAGACGTAGTAATAGCTTCCCGAATCGTGTTGGCTGGTTGGGATACTGGCTCCTAACATACTCTTCCAAAGCACACTGTGACTTCTCCTGTAAACTTTCAACATGGGCTACATCAGAGAGACCACAGGCATCTAGAAGAAAGTGTATTAAAAAAAAAAAAAGAAAAAGAAAAAGAAAAGAAAAAAGAAAACAATCATCAGATTAAAAAGTTGGCTTTTAGTTTTTAATTTGATCTTTTTTATTGCTACAATTAAGCATAGATCGTGCGCCATCACCTCGCCCCCCAGAGTTTAAGTAGGTTTTACCAAAAGGGACAATCTGTCTTTCTCTGTGTGTGTGTGTGTGTTTGTCTTTCTCTCTCCTCTGGAGGGTCTCCTTTAGGATTGAGAATCTCCAAGATTCGAGATTTCTAATGGCACGACAGACCTGAGGGGTTGACAAGGAGGTGCTGGCCAAGCGTAATTTCGTATATCGATATTTTTGGGGGGAAAGGTTGGGGGGGCGGGGAAGGCTTGAGTCGAAAGGGGGGAAAGGGAGCCACTATTTCTCCCCCCTCCTTGGAAAATAACTGGGGAGAGCCTAAGCATGTGATGAGAAGGAATACTAATAATAGTGATAGAAATAATAATAATAATAATAATAATAATAATAATAATAATAATAATAATAATAATAATAATAACTGGCCCAGCCAAAGATAATGGCGCCCCGGATCCAGCAACAGATTCTCCCCCAAAGAAGACAACGCGGTTTTCTTCAGTCTTTGAAACTGATTTAAGTGGCCCTTTAAAACTGATCTTGTCAGTTTAGCCTATTCAGAGGCAGCCATGCAAACTGTGATCTCTCTGTTCATTTGAGCTGTTTCTTTTCCCCCCTCTTTTCTTTTCTCTTTCTTTCTTCCCCCCCCTCCACTCCCCCCTCTTTTTTTCTCCCCCCCCCCTCTTCTTCTTCTTTTTAAACCTAAAGGCCCTTACAAGAAGAAAACTCCCTGATAGGGTCTGGACACTTTTTTTTTCTTTTTTTTTTTTTTTTTTCCTGATACGCTAAAATACAATAAGTTCCCTTTAAATCAGAGACGTCTGTGCTGAAAGAGCACAGGTTGTGACCTGACCTCCCTGTGGCTTTCCTAGGCACAGGGCTAACACATGCATATTCTGCGAGTCATTAGAACCCAGATTTTCTCCCCCCCCCTCTTAAAAGAGGCTGCAGCAAACATTATATGCATCTATGTGCGTCTGCTTTACATCAGGGAGTGTTATTGGGGTGCTGCAGAAGCTGCATGCATCACCCTGTTTTTTTGGGGTTTTTTTTTGCATGAGGCTATCTTCCCCAGAATCAGATAACAAGAAACGTTTATCTAGTTGGGAGGCAATTTACACGCCAGGCCTCACATTTTGAAAATAGTAATAAATTAAACAGTTACGACAGGATCGGACGATTGTTTTCTCAGAAGGCTAAAAAAAAAAAAGAAAAAAAAAAAGAAAAAAAAAAAGTGATTTGGGAGAAAAGGCAGGATTGGAAATAAACTGGTCGGTGTGGGTGTGAGCTGGCCAGGGGCTGGGGAGGGATGTGAGCGTGTGTGGGATCCTCGCTGAGCGTTTGAGCGAGGGAGAGGAAAATGCATCCTAGAAAACGATAGAAAAAGAAAATAAGCTCCCCAAGTCCACCCCTTCCCACGCGGGATCCCGGGATCCCCGTGGCTAGATGCGCCCTGCTCATTGATCACCTTAGCACGAGTAATTGGGGGGGGAGGGGGGAAAAAAAAAAAAGAAGTTTTTTATGTGTAAAGCAATAATATATAAAAGGAAGTTTAGGTCACGACCCAGAACCTGGACAAAGTCCAGAAAATGACTTCGTTCCCCAGACCCCCTTTAACACAACAAGGAACGGATTGTGAGCCCTTCTTTTCCCACATAAACTACATTTTTTTCCTGTTTCCTGATATCAGGCTTTAAA
This sequence comes from Nyctibius grandis, assembly GCF_013368605.1. Lineage (NCBI taxonomy): Eukaryota > Metazoa > Chordata > Aves > Nyctibiiformes > Nyctibiidae > Nyctibius > Nyctibius grandis. The sequence continues at coordinate 22,044,668 of NC_090668.1, read as the reverse complement.
AAACTCCGATGAGTAATTATTTTACAGGTCCTGCTTCCATTCATATGTTTATCGCGTGGCCACTTTCCCAAGCTTTCAAATGAGTTACAGAATAAATATATGTATTTTTAAACTTAATCCCAAAGCTTCTAGGGCTCCAGCACATTGGGTTGCCGATGCAGCCTTAAAGTTAGCAATCTGAGATAACGTATTGCACAAATTAGCAAGCAGAATTTTTTTTCCCCTCAAAAAAAAAAAATTTAGCCTCCAGAGTTAATATCAGGTTTATTACTCACCCAGGTTAAACTCTAGTGCAAGCTAATTAGATTTCACAACGCACTCAATTATTGCTTTATAACTCATGCACTATTTCTAGGCAGCAAAAGTTGACACATATTTTTCCCCCCCTCTCTTTGATTATCTAAGAAACACCTCGAGGTCTTTTCCTCGGGAGAGGCATGGTTGTGCCACCCCGGAATTACACTGCGGAGCGGCAGCTTCAGTCTCCTCTTACTTTTTCATACTAGCCCTGTCTACTTATGGTAATGATCTTTTCGCACCCGCTACTCGCTTTGGACTCTGCAGTTCCTGCTGGGTAAAAATGCAAACTTTTCCCCTTAGCTTAAATGACACAGAACTGCTCACTGCCACATTCTGTTTAAGTCAGCGACAGCTCTTTGGAAAGTTGATTTATTTTATTTTATGGGATGGCAGGGAACATATTTTAAACTCAGCTTTGCGCATTTAACTTTTTTTTTTTTTTTTTTTTAATTCAATTTTTAATCCTGCAGGGCTTTTTTCCCTTCCTGGCTGCCCATAAAATGATCCTCTTTTTAAAGTGGTTTCACTGATAGGACGACTTGTATTTAACAACATCAAACAGATTTTGCTGCTGTTTGGATGCGTGTCATTAAATGCAACAACCCAGAGCTATACTGTTAAATAAAATATTATTTTCAATGGGAAAAGCGCAGTCTCTCGTGGCAAATGGGTGCCTCTCCCCGAGCCCGCTCTTCCCCCGTCCCCAGCATTATTGAGCTAGGGTTGGGGTGTGTTTTGGTTGTCTTTTTTTTTTTTGTGAGTGTGTGTATTTTATTTTTTATTTTATTTTTTTTTTAATTGTGCACTCCCTCGAAGATGGGATGCTCAGATGCGAGGCCCTGAAGGGGATACCACAGGGCACCGGTTCCTACAAGGAAAGAGACCGCGCTGGTTCTCGGGGGAGCAGAGAGCGGTGATGGGGTGCAGGCAATAACACTTTGCAAGAGCAAACAGTTCTTGAGGGGGGGAGGAAAAAGGAAGAGCAAAGAAATGCTGCCTACCTGAGGTGAAGAGGACTATGGCCTTTAAACAGCTATATTCTGCAGAGTCGACATGCAATGCTTTCAGTTTTTCTACTTGCTCTTGGAAGATTCGTATGTGGTCCATAAAGGCGACCACTCGGTCAGCAGACATTGGCGAAGCGTGGAGGCCAGCGGCTGCCAGGAGCGGAGCTACGTGGAGGGGCATGGAGCACTGGGCAGCGTTGAGGACAAATAACTCACTCCAGGTCAGCCTCAGGAGAGCCACCTGGTCTGTGATCTGGAGGTCTGGGAAGAAGGGGATATTCCTGGCCCACTCCACCGCGCTGAAGAGCATCCTAGCTGCCAGTTCACAAATGTTCTCGATGCCCATGATGTTGTTGGGTTGCATGCACTGACTGCCAAAGCGGGAGGTGGGGTAGGGCTCTGCTCTCAGAAGAAGGGAGATATATCCGGATAGGTAGGAATGGCAGTTGAGAGGGTCCCCGTTTGTCAAGGCGAACTGCCCATGGGTTGGCTGTGTGGGTGGCATTCTGCCCCTCTGGACCGCTGCAGTAAATAAAAAAGAAACTACAGCTATTAATATCTGAATTGCGACCCTCGGTTCAAATACAGCCTGCTTTGTGTGCCTGTGCGTGCCTGGGTGACACCGCACCGAGGCAGCTTAAGGCATTTTTTTCCAGTCAGAGTTCAGCCCGTTACCCCGTTTTAAGGCTCCGCAGTTCCCGGGTCAAGTAAAAGCAACAACAAAAGCTGAGCAATGCTGTCCGCTCGGCCAGGACTGCCTGAAGGAGCCCGAGATCCTCACTTCCCAAAACACACCACAATTCAGTTATTCCCCCCCCTCCCCTCCACCGCCACCCCTCCTTCAAGAGATGCAGGATACGTCTTTGTGTGCCGGGGCATTTTTCTTCATTACACCTAAAACACCTTATTGATTTGAGGCTGGGGGAGCGGGATGGGGAGGGAGAGGGAGGGAGAGGGAAGAAACACTTCAGTTCAAAATCCCCGGCGCTGGTCCCACACGCGTTTCTCACCCACTGAATATATTGTTGCTGCTGTTATTATAAACCCCCTCCCCTTATTAAAAAATATCAAAGGAGGCGAGATCACCCCACAACATCCCGGGCAGGTCCCCCGGCGAGGCTGGGGGCATTATCCAAAGGCACCTTCCTCAGCTGCCCATGGAAAGTGGGCCTTGCATTTTGTTAATAAATTTACACGGTGACAGCGAGAGAAAAAGGCGAAGAGAAAAAGGGCTCAGAGGCAGAGAGACGGCAAAGAAGGGAGACCGCCTAAAAATGCGCTTGATTTATATTTGTTATCGCACGTATTACAAGGTTAGTTACTCTTGCAGAAACACAAAGAGGAGCCCAGCAAGTCCCAAGCCCCCTCACCCTTAACCTACATAGCAGCGTCCAGACACAGAGCACGCACTGGAAAACTGCAGGCTCACATTTCTCGTCTAATTTTATATCACAAAGACTCGACTTGCAAAGAGACCCGAGCACCCCACACTTATTTCTGGGCTGCTCCTTCCCCCCCTTCCCCGCAACCCGTCCCTTCTGCTTCCCCCCTCTCTGCCTCTCCCGGAGGGACAAGAAAATAGGAGGAAGAAGAGAAAAGTGAGATAATAACAATCGGGAAAGGCAGGCACACGGCAATATATATATATACACACACATACACACGCATGGATACGTGTGTGTATATATATTTTTAAAAGGAGGAAAAATCCGTCTGGGGATCCACAGTGGAGTGCTGTAGAGCCTGGGTAGGGTGAGTCCCATTGTAATAGTAATTTGAACCGCCTGTGTAAAATTGCAAGCTAAGGCAGGGTGCTGGGGGATATATGGATGTGTGTGTGCATCTCGTGAGGCTCCGTGTGTGTGTGTACACACACGCACAGAGACACGCAGACATACACACAGAGCTGCTCGGGGGGACGGGGGGTAAGGCTTGAGCATGCAGGAGGAAACGTGAAGGAAAAGTAACCACACGTCAGAATAATCATCTGGCTCCTAAGCAGCGTGAAACTAAAAATCCACTTCCAATAAACCTCCATCAGCAAAATCAAAACAAACACAAATCAATTACGAGTGCAGGAGAAAGCATGCAAGAGCCCCTGCCTCCCCTGCCCACCCTCTCCAACACCTCTTTCTTTCATTACGAGAAAGTTTCTGTCTGTTTATTCGGGGGGTGGGAGGAAGGGAGGGAAAAGGAAAGGTTCTGGTTGGGTTTGGGGAAGGAGGTTAAAAATAATAATAATAATAATAATAATAAAAACAAACCAAAACAAAACCCAAAACGCAGCGAGTGAAAAAAAAATGCAAAACAAATGAAATCCCAATACCTTCCCGTCTCATGCCAACTTTGAGGCATTTTTTGAGGCGGCAGTACTGACACTGATTGCGGTGGTGCTGGTCAATGGGACAGTTCCTGTTGGCACGACAAGTGTAGCTGAGATTCCTCCTTACACTCCGCTTGAAGAAACTCTTGCAACCCTCGCAGGTAAACTGGCCATAATGTTTGCCACTAGACTTGTCCCCACAAACCACACATTCAATGTGTTGCTGCTGCTGCTGTTTGTCTCCTTGGTTCTGCTGGCTTGGCGGGTTGGTCTGGGCTGGCGTACTGGGAGGGCCCCCGGGCCCCGGGGTCTGTGGGGTGTGCGGGGCCCCGGCCGGAGGTCCCTGCACCGGCGGGGCTTGCGAAGGCTGCGTTCCCTGAGCTCCGGGCACATCGTCCTGGGGGTCTCGCCACGCACCGACTACCATTGCCATATCTATTGGACACCGTTGCCAAACTTCCTGTTCCCCCTTTATTTTCAAAGTTTGTTTGCTTTGCTTTTCAGATCAGCTTTGCAGCAGTCTTTTTTCCCCCCCCCTCTCCCCCTCTCTCTCTTCCCCCCTCTCTCTTTTGTTGTTTTGCCTTTTTTTTTTTTTTTTTTTTTTTTTTTTAGGAGGGTCGGGCTGGGGGGGGATCTCCCGGTACCGGCGAAGGTGCAGAAAACACGGGGCGACGGAGGTGTGTGTGCGGGGGGGTGAGTTCCGAGTCGATTGTCTGGGCTCCAGGAGAGCAAAGTAAAGGGGTAGTGGGGGTGGGGGAGAGAGGGGGGGAGAGAGAGAGAGAGAGGAGGAAAAAAAAAAAATCTCTTCAAAGATCTCCCTCTCTCTCTCTTAGAGCTGATCTGCAGCAGAGTAGTTGAAGGAGGAGAGGCGGGTGTCTGGGGGCCAGGTCCAGGGAAGCTCGCAGTCAGCCATTCAGGAAAGCCATCAAAATAAGAATGAATAAAAGGTTAAAGATTACACACACAGCGGAAAAAAACACGCACAGCTGAGGAGACTTTTCTCGGCGCGGAGAGCGGACGGTCTCGCCGTAGTTTTTGGAAGTCCAGCTTGCAGCAGCAACATCAACTGCGATCGCTTTGTTTTTGTGGGCTTTTTTTTTTTCCCTCCTCCTCTCCTCTTTCCTCCTCTCTCTCTCTCTGCTCTGTCTCTCCTCCCTCCTTCGCTCGCTTTAATTCTTCCTCTCCGCCGCTCCGCCCGGGCGCTGCTCTCTTTCTCTCTCTCTCTCCCTCTTTTTGGCTCGGGGGTGGGGGGGCTGGCTGTTTGGTTTTTTTTTTTCCTCCTCCTCCTCGCTTTTTTTATTATTATTATTATTGTTATTATTATTAATTATTACGATGATGATTGTTTATTTGTTCCTCCTCTGCGTCCCCGCCGCGCTGCGCTCCGCTCTGCCCCGCTCAGCCGCTTCGCCGCTCCCGCCGCGCCGTGTCCCCGCCGCCGCTCCCGCCGCCGCTCCCGCCGCCGCCGCCGCTCGGGTGCTGCTGCCGCCGCCGCTCCCGCCGCCGCTCCCGCCGCCGCCGCCGCGCTGCCTTATGCTGCTTCTGCCGCCTCGCAAGTGGGCTCTCGCCTCCGCGCCGCCGGTGCTCACGGCGCGGGCGGGGGGAAGGGGGGCCGCGGGGCGGGGGGGAGGGAAGGAGTCAACTCGCCAGCGCAGCGCCCAGCCAGCCAGGATGATAAAAGAGGGGAGCGGGAGGAGGAGGAGGAGGAGGAGAAGAGGAGGAGGAGGAGGAGGAGGAGGGAGAGAGGGAAGGATCATAACCCAGCGCGCAGCATCGCTCCTCAGCCGGGGGGGGGGGAGAGGGGAAAATCACCACAGGGAGAGCGGGGGGGGGAGAGCGCACCCCCCCCCCAAAAAAAAAGCGGGGGCTCCCCCCCCCCGGCGCGGTGAGGGGAGGGGCGGGGCGGGGCGGGGCGCGGCGGTGCGGGCGGGCGGGCGGCGTGTGGGCCGAGTGGCGAGCGCGCTCCCCGCCGGCCGCTCGCCCCGCTGGCGGGAGAGTGAACTTTGACACGACTGCTGCAACTTAGCGCACGTTGCTATGGCGACCGCGCGCCTTATAAGGCAACCCGACCGGCGTTTGACTGGTCAAAAGCTCGCGCCCCGCCCCTCGGCCCTCATTGGACCGCGACGCCCTGCGCGGCCTGCCATGGCCGCCGCCGCCGCCCGCGCGGTCCTAGAGGCAGGCGCCGCCCCGCCGCTGCTGCCACCGGGGCCGGGGCGTCCCCCCGCGCACGCCGCTCCTCGCCGGCTCCGCGCCCCTCTCGCTCTTACTCCTCTCCCCGCTTCCCCGTGCCGTGCCCCCGCCGTCGGGGCGAGGGGTTAAGGCGAGCCCGGAGCGGGGAGCGCAGCGCCGCCGCCTCACCTGGGGCCGCCCGCCCTGGGGCACGGCCTCGGGGGTCGTGAGGGGACGGGGGGGGCGCGGCGGGTGAAAAATCAGAAAATTGACGTTAAAATGAGGTAAAACTCCGCTGAATAAAACACAACCGAGCCCGGCCGGGGGAGGGCAGCGGCCGCCGTGGCCCCGTCAGGGGTAGGGCTGCGCAGGTACGCGGCTCCCGCCCTCCGGAGGTCCCGCCGGGCGCTGGCCGCGTTGCCCTCGGCCCCCTCGGCCTCGCTCCGGGCGGACCGGCGGGAGACGGGGCCGGCGGCACCTGCGCTCGCCCCGGCCGCACCGTGCCCCGGCCGCCCGCGGAGCCGCGGGGTGCTGAGCCTTCCCCCCACCCCGGCGCTCCGGGACCTGCCACTCGCACAGCCCCGTCCCCGGCGGGGTAACGGGGCACGGCCGCTCCTCCCGACCTCTCCTCCCCAGGCGGGCGGCTCTTCGCCCCGCCGCCCCGGGCAGCCGGCGGGCTGGCCGAGAGGACCGCGGTTCACACAAGTCACCATCCACCCCTTCCCCTTAGCACGACGGAGGAAAAAAAACCCGCAACGCCGCTCCGCAGAGTGTGACACTCGTGTCTTTTCCCTCGCAACCTCCACGGCATGGCGATAACGCATCTCATCTCAAGCCCTTTACCTGTATTTTGGGGTTTTGTGGGGTGGTTTGGGGGGTTCTTTTTTTTTTTTTTTTTCTTTGGATCACTCCTACCCTGACACGGTAACACAACCTCTGTGCTATAGCGGGAGCACCACCGAGTAGGCAGCCGATCTAAGTACGCGGGGAGAGTTTATTTCCCGGTGGATAAAGCTACCGGGCAGCGGAACGGGGGCTTTGAGTTCATCTCCCAGTGAAAATGGCCAAAAGACACTCGAAGAGGCGAAAAGACGGAAAGATAAAAAAGCAAACATGTTAAAATAGACAGATACATGCCCGGCCGGACAATTCCTCCTCTGCAAACACATGCGTGTATGTACGCTCACATTTGAGCTGCTCACAAAGCACGGACCTGGGGACACAGACCTGTGCACAACTCTGCAAAGGATTAATTGCCCCTCACCTCCTCACACACACTTTTTCATGTTGCCACATGCACACCCCCCCGCTTCTGCCGCAGAAATAATATATGTGGCTAAAGCCGCAGGTGCTGAGATGATTGGAAAGTTGTAAAAAGCACCTAGACTTGACAATGTCCTGCTTAGAAACCTGGGGTGTTAAGACCCCACGAAGGAAGATGTACTGCGGCTCAATTTCAAAGGCAAGGCTGCAGCATTCGCATTGATCCTGAAGGAACAAAAATGACCTTTTTAGCGAAACAGGGACCAGGAGGGACTGGAAAGGCAGAAGGGGGAAAAGGAATCTTTCCCCGTTAAAATGTGGGCAACCGCTTTATGATTTCCAAAATAACCCAGAGGCGAGGAGGTCACCTTTCGGGGAGGGTGGGAGAAGGTGGGGGTTCAAAATGCAGAATAGTCACAGATTGTTGCTGATGCTGAATTTCCTGAGGAAAAAAAAAAAACAACACACCAACCACCCAACCCAACACCAACCTTTCCTGTCTCTAATCTGACAAAGTAAACAGGATTAATTCGCCATATGAAAAAACATTAATGCCATCTTAACAAATGCAGAAATCAGAAGAAAAAGCGGTTTTAACAGGACGTACAATATTAATAGTTTGAACGTGTGATCGTAAAAATGAAAAGCCATTGATATACGCTTAAAAGCCGCCGTATACGCTGATTGCTCAAGCATTAATGAAGAATGCCCCAGATTAACTATTTGCTCTTCGAGGGATGCAGCAATATAACTATCTATTAGCACCATTAGATGCTTTGCTATTTATTTGAAAACACCCCTGCGAGTGGGTTGAGGCAGAGCAGATGAACGTAAAAATGAACTGCAGCTAATTTCGCTCAATAATACTCGAAACCTGAGCGCCTCGCAAAGAAGGGGGAGATTCTCAACTGTCCTTCTCTGAGCCGAATGACAATAGAAACGATCTGTTTTAAAAGTAAGACTGTATTGTTTTTTCCAAATAAACAACTGCATCCCTCCTGCCATTTTACTGCAGATGTAAATTTATTTTAATGAGAGCGAGCGGAAGGATTTATTTTGCTAAAATAGAGTTGGGGATAGAGCCGGTGTAAATCTTTAGGTTTTAAAAAAGAGGAAGAAGGAGGGGGAAGTTGCTTTCCTGGCAGAAAGCTGCCTAACAGTCCTCTAATTCTTTCTAGATTAAATCGCAATATGAATACAGCATCGAACAAATACCGAGTTTCGCTCTGAACTCAGTGGAAAGCAGTTACGTCTAACAGAATTCAATGAATTCCTCTTCTCCCTCAATGTAGTATGTGTGTGTTTTTCTCTTCCACCACACTGAAGTTCCATGAATAGGGAAAGTGGCTCCTATTGTGTGCCTCTGAACTTCCAAGTCAATGCAATTTTTAACCACTGGCTTGTGGTACTTTGAAAATCACCAGGGGCTGTCAGAGTTGGGTCCTCTGAAAAATTTACAGTGCTAAATCAGAGCATATGCTGGGAGAGAGGGGGGGGGAAAATTGCTGAAGATGGGAGCAAGTACAGTATCCGGCTGCCCCCTAGTGTAAGGCTCTCCGCTGCCGAAAACCCAACTTTAAAAGAAAAGGAGCTCTTAAAGGGAAACGACTTTTGGCTCCCGTTTGCATACGAGAATGAAACTTCTGTACATTTTAATCTGATTAATTCCTAAGGATTTAAAATTAATTGGCTTGGGCACTCCTAAACCGGACTATAATGTTTCTCCGTCAGGGTTTCTGCGAGCGCTGTGCCGAATAGGAATTTTTAAGGGATAATGGTAAGGGATGGGGGGGGGGGAATCCTGTTTCGTGAATTTTTTTTTTTTAAAACGAGGAACCGTGCCTCGCATGCTGTTGTCAGAGCAAAACACTTTTGCTGCTTAAAGTCAGATCTACGTCTTTTGCAATAACACTTAAAAAAAAAAAAAAGAAAGGATAAATAATTGCCTTAAAGCCTCAGCCGAACTGCCAACCACACCTTCGGATGGTGAGTATATTCCAGCTTCTTTCCATTGTACTTGCTTAGCCAGAGAAGGGACCGGGGGGGAGAGAGGATCTCGGCGCTATACCTTCCCCACCGACCTCTGTTTCCCCCCCCCCCCCTAAATAAACGCTGCCAGCTGCACACGGCGACACAATTCCGGGCAGTTTAATACCTATCACTTAAGTTAAGAGACTTGTCCTCCCCTCCCCATCCTCCCGAGCAGGTCAGTCCGCCGCTCCCCCCCGAGCAGCCTGAAAGCCAGGCAGGGGAGGCTGCGACCGGGCTCTTGCCTCCTGGACGCTGCTTTGGAAATGACTTTGAAGCGCTTTGCCTTTGCCTCGGACCTGGAAACCGATTCCGGTCGTTGGGTTTGTTCGCTTGTTTGTTTGTTTGCTGCTTGCTTTATTTAGCTAAAGGACGTGCTAACTGATGGTGCTGCAATTACACATACTTGGGTCTCCCCCCCTCCCCTCTTCCCCTCCTTAGAGCAACCCACGTAACCTTAGAAACGATCGTTTAAGACGCACGTTAGCTAACATTTGCTTTTTTTGATTTTTTGTTTTCCTTAAAAGAGAAACACAAGAATCACAACACATTGCCCGAAAAAAGTGTCAGAGAAGAAGAAAAAAAACTATAAGTAAACATACCAAAACCATATTTGCCTTGTTCAAGGTCCCAAATCGCTTGCATCTTCCTTTTTCTACCTCTCCTTTAGTTTGGCAGGTGAAACAAACAAACAAAAAAAAATAATCAGACCGTTGTTTGCCCCCCAGAAAGATGTGCGTTGGGTAATTAAAGAGAAGTCTCCTTCTTGGTGTTTATCTAAGCGATTGTGCAAACTGATAGGAGAAAAAAAAAAAAAGAAAAAAAGAAGTAAAGTTACAGCCTTCAGGGGGGGAAAAAAAAGGAGGCAAGGTGAAGGGAATAGATTTCCCACAACCTAAAGGGAAGTGCTTTCGATGTATTATTAGCGATCAGCCTTGGGAGAGAGGAAAAAAAAAATCCTGAACACACTCTAACTTTACACAGACAAGATTTCAGGGGGGGCTTTGTACATAGCTGCTTAGGAATGTGCGCCTCGCCTTTAAGAAAAAATCCCCAAGCCCAAGGTAGGAGATGTCTTTGAGTGATCCTTGTCTCTCATTTCATTCCTTAGAAGGAAGAGCGTCTCGCTACACCTTGTTTGGAGCTGGAAAGGCGAGACTTCAAAAAAAAAAAAAAGGAAAGAATATTCACAACCCACCCTTCCAATTGGGGAGAAAAAAAAAATAAGAGAGGGAAATCTCTTAACTTAATGACTGTGGGGGTAGGATGGATGCGACCGATTTCAGCCCCCCCCCCTTCGTCCCCCCCTTTTCCCACCTCCCCTCTCCTCGGCAGGGGGGAAAAAAAAAAGGAAAAGGAAAAAAAAAAGCCAACCGCAAACAACTACAGGCTGGACTATCAACACATGCACCGAAGGGGAAAAAATATATAGTGTCCTGTGTAGGGTCGGCAGGGAACGCAAGCACACGCTAAAGCAAGTTGGGAAAGAATCCGAGCTAATCAGCAATCTCTTTCTCTCTCTCTCCTTCTCTCCCTCTCCCCCTCGCTCTCTCTTTCACTGCCCCTGAGATCCCAGCTCCAAAGAGGTACTCCACATTTTTTCATTACCAAAAATCCGTTGCAATAATCATTTGTTGCTAATTGAAACCCTTGGAGACATTTTTCCCCACCCCCTTCACAAACATGGCAACTTTTAGACATGGGAAGCACGTTTAGTTTTATTTTATTAAAAAAAAAAATACGGTTAGAAAGAGGCTGAATCTTTCACCCACGAGAAATACCAGCTCGTCAGCCTCCTTCCCGGGGGGGTGGGGGGGAACGGGACCCCAGTACAGTGAGGGCTTGGGAAAATTTGGAATACATTATACCGCCTTTGGCAAGGAGAATACTCTCCAACTAATGGATTCCTGCTCCTTTTTGTGTATGTGTGTGTGTGTGTGTATCAGTGTGGGGGGTTTCTGGAAAGAGGGGTGGTGGTCGTGGTGGTGGGGAGCCGAGCTTTTATTTTAAGAAACTGTTAGGGTAAGAAGTGTGTCATACTTGACAAATGGAACAAACGCTCTTCCATTTCTTGCTTGTCCTTGCCTTAAAACAGGAATGAAGTTAACCACGGTGCTGCATGTTAATTGCATGTTTACTGGGTTAATGAAAATTACAAAAGGGTTTTGCCACCTCGATCGGTGATGAAAAAGTATGAAGGCGATTGTCACTGCAGCCTTCGGGGAGGGCCCGGGTGGGAGCGAGGGCGGGGCTGGGCACGAACAATATTGATCAGAAGAAGGATAAATCTTTTAACTGCTCGTTAATACCATAAATATGGTCTACACAAGTTTCCACTCTTGTTAAGTCTAATCAGTACATGGAAGATGGAGACATAGCCCACTTGAATGAATTTTTATCATTGCCAGAGGGGTACTTGCATCTGTGAGCTCTCTCCCCTCTGCACTTTGAGCCGCCCCCAGCTCCAAAATTCCCCCTTGCAGAGGAGGATGGTGAAGGTGTGCAGAAAGCACAGGAGACAAATTCAAGCTTTTCGTCCTTTCTCCCCTTTTCCAAATGCTCCTTTTCTGAGTGGGTAGTGGTAGGGAAAGCCTAAAGGGGGGAGCCCCCCCGGCCTCGTTTTATTCTTGAGATCCATGGATGAAAGGATGACCTAGTAATTCAGTTTGATGATAACCATTTTAATGCTTGAAAACAATCTGCCAAATTAAACCTAAATGGAAAGAGCAGTGGGAAAGGTAGTGGGAGCAGGGCATTTGGAGATCCCCCCCACCTCTCCAAAAGGGATTGTTTGGCCAAAGGAGGAGGGAAAGGCAATTAAATAGACTAAAGATGATTTAAATCCCAACCAAAAATAATTCCAGGGAGAAATTTCCCCCCTCCAGTGCTGCCCAGCCCTGGATTTGAAAACTTTGGCCCAACTTGTGGCGATAGCTACAACTTTGCTCCGCAGGGGTCAGAGGTGAGGGCTATTTTAACCCTAAAAGCCTGCGAGTGACCAAGGTTGAGGCTGGGCTCGCAGCACTAATAGCCATAATTACCTCCTCCCCTTCCAGGGACATTCCTCGCAGCAGCAGTGTTAAGACGCCGAATTGAAGAAAATCCTGGAGTTGAACATATCTTGAGGGGTAAATAACAGCAATATGAAGGAATTTCAGAGCTCTCCCTTTTGCTTGGGGGGATTGAAGCCCTTTCCCCCCCCCCCCGTTTTTTTTTCCTCCTTTTTTCCCCCTTTGCCAGCATTCCCAAGGCGCTGGGTCTTTGTCTTAGAAGGAATGGAGTGTCTGAATGGTGTGAAAGGGACAGAGAGGGTCGCTTCAAATCGATTTTACTTGTCCTCTCTGTCTTTTCGGATCAACGCCCTTCAATGGACACATAGGTGCTCTTTCAACCAAAAACTTGTGCAACATTTTCTGCCTGTATTGGTGCTAAATACAATAAATGCTGGGCAGATTTTTTTTCTTTCTTTCCAAAGCAGAAAGCACCCTAATTAAATTGTTTTATATGGACAGTCAAGACAGACCAATTAAGTATGCATTAGTATAAAGATATATTCGAGAGATAAGCGCTCTATAGGAGCCCTGTCTAGGCAAGGTGTGTAAAGTGTCCTCTCGAAGAGAGGCTGTAAGCAGGGTTTCATATGGATTTTTCCCCTCCATTGCCTCCTGTACTCGAGTAACGGGCTGAATAAGTTAGAGAAAAGCCATTAGTGAAAGTGGTTTCTAAACAAAGTTAACAGGTGGATGTAGCTGGTTTTAGATTTGAATAACAGTCGCACATCTGTAATACCCAGCCATGTATTTGTGCAGCACGTATGCATGCAATGTACATTTACAGAGCTACACGCCTTCTACCTATAGCTTGTGTGCAAAATGCACACAGACGGAAATAAAATAAATAGCTGGGCACTTCTGTAGGCTGCAGCACAAGATGTGAGTAAGCACACACACACATTACAGATACAACTGTGTAGCTATTGTGTATAGGCACCCAGCCCTGCATCAAAGACAGACACACGCACACAAGGCGTAGCTGGCTCGCCTGGGTGTGCTGCGCAGACACCGAACCGGGGAGCAGCGGGCACACCGCGTCCAGCCCTGGGGTAATGGCCAGTGGAAATATTTCCTATTCGAGGCATAGGCTTTCCCAGGAGTGAGATAACAGATCAGGGCAAAACATACACACACGAACTTCTCTTTCTGCCCGTTTTGTCACCCTGGGAAAGCTCCCGTGTATGGTTAACCACAGGAACCGGGCTTTAAGCTCTTCTCCATTTCAATTATTATTTTTTTTCTTCACTGCAGATTTTCCACGTCGTTAAAAAAACCCCAAACCAACCAACAAGCCCTAAACAGACAAACAAACAAAAAAGCAATCAGCCCCCAGCCCTGCCTCAGCCTGATCCTGGGGCAGGCAGAGCTGCGGGGTGCCATGAGGAAGAGGAGGGAGGTGGGCTGGGAGTTGCTGGGGCACCCTCCGTCCCTGGGCACTTTGTTACCCACCCGCCGAGGCAGAGCTGCGGGAGCGAGCCCCAGTGCCCGGAGATGCTGCAGAGTGGGACCGGGGAATCGCCCCTTTATCGTGACATTGCACCGCAGAGACAGGACGGGTTTTTTGCTGGAGGGGCCAGGGAAGAGGCACTAGAGGGGTACAGGGATGCGAAGCACCCGTGCGACGGCTGCCCGCTTTGATATTCATTTTCTAGCCCCGCTTTGGAAGTGTTAGCCCATCAAAGAGAGATGGGAGACGGGGAAGAATAAGCCATCCCTTGCTTAGGTGCTTTAATGTCACGGTAAACAGGTTAGAAACAGACGTTTTTAAAGCCTCGATTTCTCTTTACTGGTTACCTTCGAGGATAAATCATACCAGACCGTATAGGGGGCAAAGAATTCATCTAAAGGAGATCTCAGCAAGTCACTACCCGGACAATAGTCCACCTCCTGTTGGGTTGTGTATTGATCAGGAGAGGAGCTGAAGATGTCGCCACACTAAATATTTACTGATCACACACAAATAGCCGGGACTTGAACGATTTTCTCCTGTGAGGAGAGCAGAGAGAGAAGGGTAAATCATTTTATTAGTGTGTATAAAGCAAAGAGCACACTCTGGCTTGGAGTGTTTTAAGATGTGTCTTCAGCTGGATGAAAAGAGTTAGGGAAATCGATATGGAGTGATTAGACGAGCCAGTCGTGTCAAAGAGAGAGGCTGTGAATTTCATGGATTTGGTTATACCGGGAGGGGAAAAATATATCGAGAGATTAAAGGGAGGAACCCATTGTAGCAGAGCCAATGAAAAAATAATATCTAATCAGACCCGGCAAAGGTAGGGACGGGATGAGACCCACATTTCTGAAGAATCACATCAGCTGGAGAGGGATCAGGGACACACATGAAAGAGGCAAACGGGGGGAGAGCAGGCGAGTAGGAGCCTAGAAATGCTACAGAGCAAATCCAGGAGAGGCAGAGGAAAGTCGCCTCTGTGGAGCAATGCTGAGACACCACGAAAATGGGGACAAAAGACCCAGAAGCGAGGGGAAGGCGAGGGCTGGAGCAAACGGGCGCCTGACTTCGAGGGGAAGTTGAGGGGTCTCCAGCCCGTGTGCCCACCAGGCAGGGAGGGCTCTAGCAGCAGAAGCGAGGGGTTTAAATCCTTCTCCTACAAGTTTGTTCTCCCCTCTTCTTCCCCTCCACACCCCCCCAAGCAAATGTGGTGAGTAAAATGGGTTTTAGCGTTTAACCACCTCATTTTATCCACGTAATGACAAGGCTCGTAATATGTAATCTACAGATTACTGCCATTCGAGGGTGACCACAAATGACATTAAAAAAAAAAATTCAGCATTTCTGCAAATGACAAAATGGCTAAAACCAGCCCGAGCTTTAAGTATTGAAGTTGGGGACTTGCTGCTGCAGGATTTTATAGGTCGTAAGGAGCAATTCAGACCTGGCTCAGGTAAAGCCCTGGGGTGTCTCGGCGGATTAAAGAAAACTTTGCTGGAGACAAGCAAATGTCTAAGTGCCAAGGGGCAGAAAGCTGGGAGCAGGGCAGGGCTCTGCCAAGCGACGTTAAAATACGTCCTTTAGGGATGCTCGGGATTATTATTATTATTATTTTTTTGCCTCGAATCACCGATGTTTGGGCCGTGGTCAGAGGCTACCTTCTCGCTGTGTATTTTTCTTTAGCAGAAAATAGGATGCGACTGCAGAGAACTAAGTCAAAGGAGCGAGGGAAAGTTTGAGCCGTAGTTTAAAATGATGCCGATTGCTGGGAGGGAGGAAAGACATCTAAAGCTAGGAACCGAGGGGTAAAACTGATGTGAAAACAGCTTTTCACTGCTCCTCCAAGTGCTAATTTTGCTACTGTAAACAAACACTGAAGTTAGAAACAGCTGCAAATAGCCTGCCGGGCACTCAGGGCTCAGGGACGAGGCGGGGGAAAAGGACTTTTGTTCATCTCTCGGGCTGAATTTCACCCAGACTTTGCTTTCTCCCGAAATCAGTGGCTGATGCTGTTTTTAGTTGTGGAGAAGGAGGGAGGGAAAAAAAATATAGGCATATTAAGAGCATTTCATGTGAGCTTATAGAGTGTAGGCAGCTCGGCTGGATCCCTAATGCAACAGGAAACCTCGGGATAGACTCAGCCTAATTAACAGTTTTCCATAGCTGAAGCGATTTTTAAGAATCCCAGTGGATTAGCCCAATATGTTCAGGTGTGAGGCTACGAGGGCCTATAACTCCTTTCACTATAATCTTATAACCTCCTTACCTAATTCCTTAGATTGCAGATAGGAAGAGTCTGACCCTGAAGGTCGTAAAGAGCTCGGTTTCATTAACCCTTCCCTCCCCAGCGCTGCTCCAAGGTTAACTGCGCTAGGCTGGGGCTTGGGGGGAGGGAGGGCAGAAGAAAGGGATTTGCAAGAGGGGTCGATCCGACGAGGGGGAGGCAAGGTTTAAAAATGATTTCTGCTCCCTTCATTCCCCTCCCTTAAGCCAAAGGAAAAATGGAAAGGGAACTTTTCTCTTTCCCATGCAGCGGGAGGTGCATAAATGTAGGGGCGTTTGTAAGAGGATGAATTCCCTTTACACCATTTCAGAGGTTTGTTTTTTAATTTTTTTTTTCCAAACGTGAAGGAAATGAAACATTCTAGAAACATCACATATTGCAGAAATCAAAGCAATCTCCATCTTTAAGACCTGCAGCAATCTCTTGAGCTTCTTGTCCATAGTAGCGCTGTAATCTTGAAAGGAAAAAAAAAAATCTAGAAAAGCTTCTCAGACTGCATTTGCCTGGTAACACACCTGGTTTATATTTTAATAGGTAGTTACATGTATTGATTCAGGGCACATCATTGATGTTGAAAGTTAATAACTCTCAAATTATATCTGCCTACATACATAATTGCATACACAGCCTAACACTGTAAGAATTTGCATTTTGCAGCACATTCTTTGTTCTTAAATCTTTTAACACATTGAATTGTTCCTTTGAAGAAAATGCTATTGAACCACATGTTTAAGGAAAAGATGCTTCTAAACTATATGTTTAAGCAATGAAGTTGTTGAGTGAAATACAGGTTTCTTTGTATTTCACACAAACCTTGCCATACGCCAATCTTAACCTATACATCCGAACTGCTTTTTTTTTTTTTTCCTCCCAGTCAGAAGGCAGAAATATGTGAACTGCTGAGAGAGGTGGGTACTTTTTGGTAAGTATGTTTAGATAGGATCTTCAGATATATTTATTGTACTTTCAAATTCTTTGGATACTAATTGAGCTAGCAAACAATATCCCAGCTGAATGTCTCAGCTCCTTCCCTATTTAACAAGCTTTTAATATAGAATTATATTGTAGCCATCCTTCTACTGAACAATATAGCTGAGGAGTCAGCAGAAAAAAAAATGTTAAAACCAAATTATAATTGCTGCCTTATATCTGACTCTTCTTCTTTCCGCAGTCCTAATGAACTCTTTAAAGTTTTTTTTTTTTATTTCTGAGTGACAGATCAAAAATAATTAGCAGAATCAGAAGCAGCTGGAAATCTTGAAATAATGCATCTAAATATTTCATATTGCTACTTATACTACTAGCCCATCAGTTGTAAAAAGGAACCATTCCCTATTTATTATGCGGTAGTTTATAAATACAGAAAGATAGATTCTTTTTTTCCAGGGCCTGCCTCAGAGATGGCATAAATAGAGATTGAACTATCAGGGGGAAAAAAAAAATAAAAAATAAAATAAAATAAACCCAAAACCCTGGACAGGAATAGAGACAGACAGATAGATATGTAACTGCATCTGAACAATGTTATGTACCACATTAGGGGATGGTAAAAAAAAACCAAATAGATCGCATATTTATAACCTCATAATTAAAATACATTCTTATCTCTCTCCTCTGAAAGGTTGAAGCTTTCTTGGAAGTATTTTTAGTGCATACTTTAAACTCCGTGCCCTGAATTGAATTAAGATGAGCTGTTTTACCCAAGAGTAGAACACTTGTTTACAATTTAATGTTGAAGTTTCAACTGCCTATCAATCGCCATATCATTTTCTTTATATTTTCCCTCCTTAGGCTTGGAGATTTTATTTAAAACGGTGCTAGTTTACATCAAATTCAAATTTCTGTTTATAAGAAATTAGTCAATATTATCCACAACAATCCCTTGTGTTTGACTGAGGTAAACAGGACAAGAATTTTTCACATTCAAAGGGTTAAAGCTAAACTGAAAACTTTAAAGCAAAGGGATAGCAGCAAACAGTGAAAAATGGCACGTCTGCTCTCTCTTGACAAGCTTGCATTATATCACATGCAAGGAAGCACAAATTTTTGAATCTAAGACCAGTTTTAGTTTTTAATAGGAAATAATTACATGGAACTTTATTTCCAGAGAGAACGTCCCTTCCAGCTACAGTGTTTTGCTTTGATCTAAGTATTAACTGGTAATAAAATAACCATATTTTGGATCCTAAGCATATTGATGCTTAAAGGAATGTTATGCTTTCAATCAAATTCTAACTTTAGATTATCCAAAGGTATTCATCCTTCTTTTGTCAGAAACCAATTTGCTCTTTTACTCCTGCAGCTACTCACATGTGTTTTAGTACACTATGTTATTTTATAGTAGAATTTGCACTATCGAGGTGAAAAACTTTTAGATGGGGCGAGATCATGTTCCAGCCTGGCACTTTGGGCTGTTTCTCATGCAGCTCCCCAGTCCAGCCCTTCTTTACACTTGTTGTACTCCACCACCATTGCTCATCTCAGGGCACCTACCGCGAACATCTTTGCAGCAGTATTTTTTTTTAAATCTTCAGGTTTATTATAATTATTTTTTTTTTTTACCTGGGGAATCAATCATTTGGACCCATCCTAAACAATTAACCTCCCCTTTATATTACAGCCCCAAGTGCAGTACCTCATAAAGACATGAAAAGGACATCCCAGACAGCAGGACCCGAGCCCCGGCTTGTCACAGAGTATAAAAGGAGAGAGAAGGGGAGTATTTATCTCTTTGCCCCACCAATTCTTAAGAGTTCTAAGTTTCAGTGTGACAATAAACCAGTTTTGATAACATAGCTCATGGGTTTCTCCGCCACATAAAGTTTTCTTAATAATAAAAAAGAAGAAACTTTATCCCTGTTAAATTAAAATAGGGCAGATGTTGGATATGGTTCATATTAGCCAGCCTTTCACCCTTTTGCCCCTGGCACTAAAGTTCTGACTTTTTCTTTCTACTATGTCTGTTTCTAACTGAAAGGTATTATTCCTGCCTTAGCTCTCTTCTATTTATTTTTTCAGCGTCTAAAATTAAACCTATTCATTTAGTAATATACATTCTATTTCAGATTGCTAAACCTGGCCAGAGAGGGGGAACGTTTTCCAAAAAGTGATGCACCACTGACCTTAAAAGAAAACACGAGGCAGGGAAAGCTGTTCTTAAAAGGTTTATTTCTAGAGAGTTTTGTAGCTCTGTTGACATTATAGGGATAATGGCTGTATTGCAATGGGCTTTCTAGGCCCAAGAGGTTTACGTTTTCTTCTGACCATAAGTATAATAAAATTTTAAAGGTGCACAAAGTCTCATCACTTTAGATATTTAAAACTACATTGAAAAAACCCTTGGGAAACATACATTATAGTGGACAGCCCTGCTGAGAAAGCAGGGGATAGACAAAAAAAATAGTCCAAACCCAAACAAACCCCCCCAGATTTTTCATGCTAGCTGTATCAAAATCCTGGCTATTAAACTCCCAAGGATAGCACAGCTCTTTTCTCCAGGGCTGTGAAGATAGAATTTATTGTCCACTTGGAATGATCAAGTTTAGGCTAATAAAAGGCCCTCTGTAAGCAGAAATGCCCAAGTTGATGTTTGGCAGAGTTTTCAATGGTAGAGTTTATATAGGATGGGGGCTCTGCACTATTTGAAATTACTCATATCTCAGCAGCCGCAGATGATTTGACATACAGAAGTAAACCTTAGCAGGCAACGGCTGAAGGTTAATCAGCATCGCTTTCTGAACTGGACAGTTGAAAGCAGGAAAAAGTGAAAGCTGCTCTCTCTAGCCCTTCCCTTTGCTAAGGCGCTGCTAACTTTTATGATTTTTTTTTTCTCTTCCTCTTTTACTATCTGTCTTTGTGCCTGAGGGCCAGTGAAAGAACACTGCAGATTCTAGATTGCTTTCAGAGTTTCCCTTTGCTGATGATGGATTACCATGTCAATTTAAACGGCATAGGATTAATTTGTTTCAATGATTTCTCTTTAGGCTGAATGCCAGTCTTTTTTTTTTGTCTCTATCCTTGCTCTTCAGAATAATAACAATAACAACAACAACAACAACAATAATAATAATAATAATAATATTACCCTTAAAAACTCCAAACACTTTTGATATCCCATATTAAAAAGACAATAATAGAAATAGACAAGTTAGGTGTAATGTTGCAACTCAGTTATAAGTATGAGTGTTTTTATCTCATTCTAAGGGACTGAAGCATACAGTCAGTCACATTAAAATGAAATTGGATCCAACGTTTATTCAATAAATACTTGTCTTGTAGGTAATCCAGAGCAGAGTGCTTTTGACACATAAGGACTTAATTTGTCTTGGATAACAAGTTATTAATATGGCACATTTAAACTTGCCACCTACAATAAGGTCATTTAGATCTATAATACAACTCACAAGAGAACTTCATAAAGCCAGAAACAAAGTTTGAAACTGCCTCTGAGTTGCGGAGCAGTCGCACGGATCGTGGTTTGCTCTTTTCAGAAGAAAGTTCAGAGTAGGAGAAGCCAGCCAAACCCCAACGGTGTGCATCTGCTCTTCTTTGAAAGGCAAACGTAAATGGAGTAAAGAGGGAAAAAAAGAACCCAAACACATTTTTTGAATGAGTAAGCTTTAAAGCTGTGCTGCGTCTCCTAGCAAACGCGTCGCAGCTTTGAACGTGAAAAAGCAACATTTGGTTCCGAGTGGAAATTCGCCCGCATTTGCACCCTGCCTCTTCCATGTGCTTTGCAATTTACTTACTTTTAATAATAAGCAAGGAAGTTGGAACATAATCCACCCATAAATGTTATTGCTGTAATTTGACTATGCTGTGTTTGTTCATGCATTAGCCGTATATGTAAGGAGAAGTGGGGATGTATGGCGGCGATCCCCGTACAGCCTGGACAAACAGAGTTGTTTTGCTGCGTACTGGATTTCAACCCCCAAATGCTCTGCCATTGTTTTACAATTCGGAAAGCTGGAGGTGGGGTGTTTAGTTTCAGACCTGTCCTCACCAAACAATGCCTGCGAGAGGTGCATCAGGAGGGGAATATCGTGGGCATACTACAGAGGATGTGTTTTGCGGCTGGTGGTTCGGTCTCCACGCTGTATACGTGAGCTTTATTCTGCTGCTTTTGTGTATTAAGCTCTTGGATGCCTCTTGCCCTGGCAGATTCTGTCTCTTTAAGTAACTAAATCTCATTTTTAAGCTCTTCCTGGGAAAAGGATGTTACACATGAGCAGAAAAATGCAGGCAAGAAAGGCTAATTGAATGAAAACAGAGAATTAGGTTAAAAATAGAGTACAATCTAGTATCACATTTTCACTAGTGTAACCTGAAATGAAGGTGTCTCCAAGTCCCTGGTGATGCCAGAGTGTTTAGATGTTGGGCACAGATGGAGACACCTATTGAAATGTGTCTGAAGAAGATTAATAGGACTTGTCAGTGTTGGGAAAGCACTGCTTTGCTGTAAATTTCTACTAGCACAAGATGAATTACCGATGAATGCTCAGTTATCAACCCCATCACTATCATTGGACACTAAATCAAATTGAGCAGTTATCTACAATCAGAAAATTTCTTTTAAAAATAGGCATACACCTTTAGGCTTAAACTCTTTAATAAGACAATATCCTCTATGGTATGTGTGTGTTCACGAAGTGATATGATTTAAAGTTTCTGTACAAAAAGCTTCTGTTCGGAAATGAACTCCAAGTTTAGTGTGAAATCGGGGTTGTCAAAAAATAGAAGATATTCAGAAAATACTGGTTATACAATATAACGTTCTGCTGGAGGCCCGGTCCAAAATGGATTTTCATGCATGTCATTAGATTTTGGATCCATCCCTATTTGTGAGAGGTTTTTTTCATCACTCCTCTCCCCTTATTTTTGGCGATGATAAAAAAAACCTTCTCTCTACCTTAAAGTCTGAGTGTTCAAATCATATATTAATGCAAAATAGCTGTCAAGACTCAGGATATAAGTATAATAATAATAATACCACCCCCACAACATATTTGTGAAATTACAGCTTAATTTAATGAAATATGTGATGAAAGAATCAATTAATAATATTTTAACTGAAAATATTTTCTTGTCTCCTCTATGAAAGGGGAAACTGTCACAAGCAAAACTATCACAAGCATTTACTATCCCACTGATAAAGTATCTGAGCTGTGTTTACCATGCGATGCTTACGATGACAATGGTTTTAAATAAGCATTATATATTTTTAGTTTCTAGGATTTCTTTCCCGCTCACCCAGGCATTGTACTACTTTATCCAAGGAGTTTTATCGTGGCATGTTTTCCGAAGTCAATTTTTCCCTTTTATTGTAGACAAGGGCAGTCATTTATGTTTAGGGAGGGAGACAGGTACAGTGCCTTTATCTGATCTGTGTCCCCAGCCACAGCCACCTTCTTAATCGATGGCAAATTCCCACTCTGGAGGATCAGGCCCTATCTGGGCTGCTTCTCAGCCAAGGAGTGTATCCCTCCCTTCATCTCCACGTATCTTACCTGTGATATATGCTACTTTTTGAGGAGGGAATAATATGCTATTTGCCGCAAAGCACAACTTCAAAGCCTTTGTGTGTTTCTCATCTCCAACCAAAGCTTATTATTTACCACCTTAAAAATTTACCTTGCTAAGGGATAGCAGCAGTTATTCTCTTCATTTCTGCATCCTAATTTTCACGCAGCAAATGCCCTGCGTTAGGGCCAGATTCTCACTCGGATGGAAGTTATTCACTTTAAGCAGAATGGAGCCGATTTCAGCCAGCCACTGCTGATGCCCTTCTAACACAGTCACTTTACAGTGTCCCCTTGTTTATTTTTTTCTTTGGAGGGCAAGATTCTTTAAACATGTTTGTTTTACACAGAGCAGTGGTTGATTCCTAACTTTTTTTTTTCCCCACAAACATGTAAAGAGAATATTAATAGGGAATATTAATAGACCTGAGTGCAGCATGATGCTAGTTAGATTGTAGTAGCTGAGAAATATGAACTAGCGAACATAATCCATAAACTCCATTTGGTTACTATAATACTCCAATCTGTATTTATTACAACCCCACTCTGATGCTTATACAACTGCAATTGCTAGATTTATACACTCTAATGGTTTCACAATAGGAAAAACCTGTGTTCTTTATCTTTCTTTTCCTGTCCAAAATAACCCCTTCCACATATACTTCAGGCTTCTCCGGACCTTGTCTGGGTTTAATCACAGGCTGTGGGACAAAATGTGCATTATTAAGAAATATAAATATTTTCAGAAGCAATCAAAGGGTTGAAAGATTGATTCGGCATGTAGATTGGATTTAATTCGAAGCAGCTTTGTTCTAATGAGGACTACTGGGATACAAAGACGGCAGCCGCTTATGGCCACCAGTTGGGAACTCCGACTCGCTGCAGCAACCTGTCAGGAATTTCAAGGCACTGCCAGGTATTAAAGAGCAAAGTGGTGGGGAAGCCGGCAGTATATTGTTTTCAGCCTCCTTCTGAGGCTGGGTTAGGATTTCATAGTCTCTGTTTTACTGAAATGACAATTAAGGTTAATTTCTTGCCGTCCACGGGACCAAATCCTGCGGTCCCTCACTCGAGGGAAACACCTATGGGCTCTATGGGGGGCTTTGCTTAAGGGAAAGGTGGCAAAGCTTGGCTGAGCCCCAAGTCCAGCGAATTTGAGAGCTCTGTAGTGATTTGTACTGCTTCCAGACCTGGTGTTGTTGCTTTCGCAGTGACTTTTTCTGTTAGGTTTTGCTACCTGTGCTCCTAGATGTAACAGAATCTTTCTGCATAGGGAGGTGTTTTTCCCTGCAAGAGCACCCAGAGAAATACAGCTCCGTGTTGGCTTGGAAGCTCTTGTGTCCTCCTTGGGTGACCCAGCAGAACTGCCGGACCTGTCCTGTTTCCCAGGGAAAAGCCTGCAATGTCCAACAAAACATCCTTGAGATGATGCTGAACAAAATGAGACTTAAAAAACCCAACAGTAAGATTTCGGTGTGCACCGTGGGGAGGGGTGTCATGTCACAGGTACTTGGGGAGCACAAGACCTTGGCAGCTTTCCTAAACGTTGAGTGTACAGTCAGAATCACAGTATATACAGGATCAAACACCGACTAGTTTCTCTCTCCCCTTAGCCCCCCCCTTGCCTACTTTTGTCCATAAAAGCAATAGAAAGAGAGAAAGCTTGAATTTTCTGAACTGTTTCACCCATCCACAGCTGGAATTCCAAAGTGAAATGAAAATGCCTTTAAAATCAACCCTACATGGGAGCCTGAGAGAACAAGTTTTCCTTTGTTGTAGGGTATAGTATTATTTGCTGTAGGTTTTTGATATACATTCTAAATTAGGCCTGCAAAGGAATGCTTCATCTTTAATTCATCACTCTCAGCTGAAAGAGATTAGCAATGTCTAGCACGCACCCTTCGTATGGTGCTGACCTCATCAAGTATGGCCTGAAATTAATTAGCCTCATTCATTCCAAATGGAAAAGGATAATGGAGCTGCATTTTAGAGATGACCATCACAAATTGTATGCAGCATATTTAAAATCCCTCCCCCGGCTTGCTCCCCTCCCCAGTTAAAAAACTATGTAGATTAAAATTCTTTCCAGAACTTGCAATATGTCAGAGTTATCAAGGCATTAGGAGCAGAAACCGCTCAGTTTTTATTTGTGGAACTGGGAGCCACATTTTGTGTGTGTGGCTGTAAAAGCAGCAAGCCTGTCTTAATGGCAGAACACCTGGAATTAATTTGATATCTCCAGGTGCTCCGGCAAACTGGGGCATCAAGCACTTGATGTTTAAACATTCTTCCACTGCCTTGCTTAAATCAATATGAAAGTGGTGTCCCTTTGTCATTCATACATGCAAAGTGCTAGCACAAACTCCAGCTTGGTTTCAGAGTCCTACATCACTCATAATCTAATTAGAAATCAGAGCAGAGCTGAAGCAGCATTCTTTGTGGATTCTTGGGCGGCAAATAGGGATACTTGTCTTTTGTTTCCCTCCTCGATTGCATCGTTCACAAGCTTTCACACCACATCTCTAAAGGTGGTTAGGTGCCTCAAGATGTTGACAGGCATGAAGGACAAGATTATTTAGGTATTTAGGTGCCTACCCCGGGTGGTTTCAAATGGAATTAAGTAACTAGATGTTACTGGGGGTGCAGGTGGGGGGAGAGGAAAAAAAAAGGAAAAAAAGCTTCCAGCGCATATGAAAAGCTCTAATTTGGTGTCCTAAACTCTAGCAACGTGGGCGATGTTTTTCTAGGGTAAAATTGCCTGAAGGGCAAATTTACTGAAGTCTGCCTATTTTTACTGAGGTCAGCGGGTACTCGGTTTTGGGCAGCGCAGCCCAGCCTGGCAGCTCAGCCAACTCCTCCCTGGCCGGGCACGGCGGTGGTGTGTGCTCCGGTTGCTTCCCAAGAGACAGGGAAAGTAATAAAGAACATGGGATTTCCCACAGGAATTTGGAAGATGCCTACATCTAAGACAATGGTGAGGATTGGGCCAAAATCCAGATCCAGCCTGGATTCCTTCGTCTGAGAGGTCCTACCTTGACCTACAACTGCTGATGGATCACAGCGATGTGGACCTCTCTCACTTCTTACTCCTCAGCATCAGATCACGAAGAGGGGCTGAGACAATACTGTGAGTAACAGACACGTTTTTTCTCACACAAAATAATTCATTGTGAAACTTCAGATTTTGAAATAACAAGGTTGAAATGGCCTGTATTTGCAATGCCAGGGCTTGAGGAGTGTTCCTGCAGTTTGTATGCCCAAGGCTGGATACAGAGGGAAAATATTTTGTGATATGTGCTGTAATCACCTAATACCCAGGAAAATTGAGAATTATTTCCTTTTAACACAAACAAATATTTGTCTTCCAAAGAATCCATTCATTAAGACTGTCATTGGATCCAGGATTGAACCTATTGTTATTAATCCGAAATGAATTCAAGTTTGTCTACCATGAACAAAGCTGCTCACCATCTGATAATCCAAATTTGCTCAGGAAAAAAGAATGAGCAAATGTTAGAAGCAGCAGGTGAAATCATACCACAGTTATTAAGCCTTCTTTCAGGGGAAGCACAGGATAGATTAAATTGTTATGTTAGGCCATGTTGTGAGGCCACGTCAATTTTGTTTGAGATCTTATCTTAGCTCAAAACTGTTTCCTCCTAAATTAAACTAAATGCTGAAGACATGAGAAGCATATTGACCCAAAGATTCAAAACTTTGGACTCAGCAGCCTTCTGATCTTTTGTCCACAGAGTATCGAGTTGTAAAGCTGTGGAATATTAAATAATCATGATTATCTTCAACTTGCCTAAGTTCATTTGTCATGCTGAAACACTGGCACGGATTTTCCTTACTGTTTTCTCAGAACAAGACATTGATTCTGCTTGAAAGCTGGTTTCATTTGCCACTGATCTTACAGACTGTGGTCCTATACTAATATTAAGTCTCATACACTAACCATGGTCTGTAATTCTGTCTCTGGTGCTCTTAATCTCTCTTTGGCAAACACCATTGTCCAATGAAGCAACAAACAAAAATCTTACAATCAAAACGACTGAACTATGCTGGTACTTCGATCAGCTGTTATCATGCAGAAGCAGTTCTTGAGATTCAGAAATGCAGTGTAATTCACCTGGGGTAAGAAATCAAATTTAAAAATGAGCTGAACAGACATTTTTCAGAATAAGTAAGTTTCTAAATAAACGAGCTTTTTAATTCCACTTTTCTATATTAGTACTGTAAATCAATATAGTCAGCACTTGGAGAAACCAGATGAGTTTGAATTGTCATAATTAAATATCATCCTATTTCTTGCAGCACAGCCAAACAAGGAGTTTTACTCCTGACACAAGAGTTTTCTCAAGTAAGGACAACTTACTAACTTATTACAGCAATGTTTTAAGCCCCAAGTGGTTCCATCATTTTTTAGAAAACAAATCTCTACCAAAATGCATAGTACAATTCATTCCTCATGTCAGAGCACTGAAGAGATGGAGTTATGGAAGAAATAATATTGTTTATATGCTTTTTAAATACAAACATAATGATGATACATTAAATAATGTGATTTACTCAGCCAGACTTCCAATTATCTACATGCAAACTGTGTGTTCATTCACCACTTCATTCACCTCAGCTGTAATGTTGGTTAGTGGTAGACATTAACACTAAGCCATAAGTTTGAATGGGAAGAAAAACAAGGAGAGTGTGAAGCTGTATGTTAGCTTAGACAAGTAGGATGTCATTGCCAGCCTGAATTTGTTGATGACACCAGGCATTAAGCAAGTAAATCTTTAGCCACTGAAGCGACAGTTCACTTACTTTCAGTAATGACATCCAGGAGGCAACGCAGTGGATTTACAGCAGCAGGTACCTATGTACTAATAATGGCCAGTTAGCTCCAATCACAAGATAATTATTCAAAATGGAGGTTCACCTTTCCCCTGGAAAAATATTTTTTTCTTATTTTAGTGTCATTTCAAACGTTCAGGAGTCTGGGTTTGATTTTTTTTTTTTGGTGGTGGGAAAGGATTTCTGTCTGCGAAGTATTGAGCTCATGAACTCATTTGGGTAATTTCCATTCTCACCTAGCGAAGACTATGGAGATGTTCAACAGTACAAAAAGGCACCCAGCTCCTGATCTGGGGGTTTGAGGGTGAGGTCAAGCCTTTCTGTGGGCTGTGGTTTGTTCCCATTTGTACCAGATGTCAGTGACCTATAGTGGTTTCTCCTAAATCACTGAACATTGCAGATCCACACACACACACGGTGAGCTCATGTGCTGAAAATAGAAGTGTGTTGAGCAGCCACCATAGTTCTTTGTCCAGCTAAATTATTTGGTTCTCCTTCTGCTAGATTTTCTTTCCATACATCCTAATTCTACCATCCTTTTCCCCTAATAACAACATAAATGAGTACTCTATAGGTGTAATTACGATAATAGTTCTTTTACTGCAAATACTAGAAGCCTGTAGCCTGTAATTCACTTTTTCTGATACTCTTCTATTCTAACACTAGACAAGTTATTTTAAAATGTCTAGGGCCTGAAGGCTAAGTTTATATAGTGATATATAATAGCAATGATAACTAAGCCGCCTCCTTATCTCAGTCTTTAGAGCTATGTTGCATGTCTTTGCCAATAGGTGCCTTGTTCACCTATAAATATTGTACCCACCACTCCCATAACGGTTCCAATATCAGAGTTAAACAGGAGGAAGAAAGATAGGTCTCCATCTGTTTAATTTAAGATAAGAACCTATGAAAACCCAAGACATACTAGCACACAATGTCTTCTCTTGCATTATTCCATGGCAAATTCAGGGGCAATAAGGGCATTTGCTTCTCTACCGTGAATCTGCCATATCTTTTGTAGCACCAGCTACCCTTCTTTTCTAGGGATGAACCATCACAAGACCATGACTGGAAAGCGTGGGGACCAAGCACACAGAGAGACTGCTGATGCAGCTGGTTCCCTGGCTGTCACTGGGCAGTGGTTCAGCTCTCAGTCATGGCACAAGCTACCAGAGGCTGGAGAAACACCCCATGAACTGTTCCTGTTCTGGCTCCTCCTCGTCAGTCCTTTGTGCTGTATGAAGCTCTGAGAGTCAAGCCAATGTGAGTCTTTGACCAGGCATTTACTCCTCTCGTGATCTGTACCTGAAGAACAGTGCAAAGTTTCATCCTTTACTTCTGCAGGTAGGAGTTCAATCTAATTTGCAGATTCAGTGTTAGTGATGAGCAAGACAATAATGTTAAAATAACCCATGTGAACCTTTGCCCTCTTCTAGAACTGACATTGTTTCATCATTTTCTGTTTTCTGGATGAAGCAGCCAGCACGAGGAGGGCATGCTGGCACACAATCCACTTGATAGCTGTAAAGAACAAACTGACAAACATTTTTAATATGCTGCAGCTTATCCACATCCCAGTGAATAAAGGGTGAACATTTTCCATTGGTTATTCATAGATGTACATGGATATGCTGATAAACTGCCGTTTAGTCCAGAGGCTGGACAGAAATAAATCACCAGATAAAATACATTATTCCTAGTGAAAACCTTTATGGAACATGTTCTTGCCCCAAACTCCTCCTGGAATAGGCACAGTAATGCTCCCTGAGACCTGGCAGCCCTTCTGAGTGAGCACATGTTCTGCTCAGCTCTTGCAGTACCGGTGCACGGTGAGTAAACATACAGCAATGTCAGAGCAAACAGGGGGCTGTTTAATAGCATGAAATTCTGTGGCTACTTCAAACTTCGTCAGTACTTTAGAAGTGGATTCCCCTTCTCCACTGGAGCATGCACGGTTTGCAGGAGAGGCAGGACAATCTGACACAATCTCTTTGGGGTAGACGGTGTCTGTAGCCATCTCCCATAAAGCTGATGCTGCTGTGGAAGGGTCCTGATGTGTCAGAAGTTGCATTTTCTGGTGATTCTACATTACCTTCTTCATTTTTTCTGAGATGTCTGCTGACGCAATGTAACTTGTACAGTAATTGGAAAAGAGAGAGGGACCGGAAGGTAAAAATCCCACAGTTAATCAAGGCTGGCAAGGGGCAGAACATTAGCTGCCGTAATTGTATTTCTGAGGGATCAACAAAGCCAGGCTCGTCAGCTCTAGCAAACAGATCTGGTCCTGCCTCTGTGCTTCTCGCACTGGCAGAACATTGAGCTGAAATCACTGGAGTAGGGAGCGGGCCAGGAATGAGCGGCTGAGTTGCAAAGCAAATTAATTCCTGCCAAAAAAGTTCAGCTATGCTCAGAAGTATGTAAAGTGTCTGATTTGAGAAGTGTCAAGTAGCATTTGTGACCAATTATCCAAGATGAAGGGGGCAGAGCTATGTTTACATGTACTAATCTTCAGCCAAAGTTTGAAAACTCTAATTCATGGACACGCATCAGATTTCCTTTCCAGGCTTGGCATTTGCCTGTACGCACGCACGCACATTGCTTGGGGATGACAGGAAAACATGATTACGACTTGCAAATAATACAAATAAAAAAAAAAAAAAGGTGAGGGGAGCTGCCATGCAGCAGCAGCGTGGTAATTAAGCCTATACCGTGATATGTGAAAAAAATCATGGACCACTGTATGAGTAAAATAGCTTTATCAGCTGGGCTGAAATATGATGTGTGGTGTGTCTGTATTGTTATTTTCCACAACCTGTGAAGCCCTGGGAAATGATCTACACAAAAGAATAAGTAAAAGCTGCATCTGTCATCTTCTGTTTAATTAACACAGGTAAACCAAATTAATGCAACTAATCAAGATAGTAGGGATTAAACAGTAACTCAGAGTTGACAATGACAATGTTATCATTGATATGGCATGGAAGGGCTAGAAAATGGTAGTGGTGACTAGAAACATGGTGGGTAAGAACAAGCTGGTTGGGGTTTTGGGTAGGTTTTGGAGGTTTATGCAGATCTATTGAAATTTAGGGGCAGCTGATTTTTCATGTGGCCAAGTGTTTAT
This sequence comes from Nyctibius grandis, assembly GCF_013368605.1. Taxonomy (NCBI): domain Eukaryota; kingdom Metazoa; phylum Chordata; class Aves; order Nyctibiiformes; family Nyctibiidae; genus Nyctibius; species Nyctibius grandis. The sequence goes on along the minus strand of NC_090668.1, from coordinate 22,014,301 downwards.
CTGCCCCTGCCCTTCCCTTTCCCCTCACGGACCTTCCAGGGTAACCCCCAGAGTGGCAACAACTTTTAAAGCGATTCCTCTTTCTTCTAACAAGTTCCTGATGCTAAAGGTCTGACCTTAAAATGAGCAGTGCATAGGGCAAGAATGGGTACCACAGTGAGCTTCTGGCCTTCAACCCTTCCAAATACAGCTATTTTGGTAACCAGAACAGTATATTCATGATGGGTGAGGGAACAGAGCCTTCCAGTGAAGGTTTTCTCAGCACATTAACTCTATCAGTGCTGGATGTTGTGTCTCTATGCAAGTTGCCTGTGTCTATTTAAGACCCTAAATGCAGGTTTGCAGAAGTCTGCAGCTTTCTGTAACTTCATGGCCTTGCTTCAGTGTCTGCTGCACCTAAAAATGGAACCATTCTTCCCGGGGATTTCCACGTAGATCTGGGTAGAACTGCAATCACACGCCACTGTGAGTAGTTCAGACTTGGATTTCTCGTCCGCAGGAGAGGCACAGCCTGGTTTGCTACAGTGCAACTGTCCTCATTAACGTTCTTCAAGCGCTGATGTATCGGGACCACCGTTGTTGGGTAAGAAGATGGTCGAGTTTTCCAGGCTCATTCTCTTGGCTTAAGAATGTTAAATTGGGTGATAATGAGTAGTAACCATGTCCCTTTTTACGGTGAAGTTGACACTTGCCTTCTAGTAAACAGACACAGAGATGACCCTCCTCATTTTGCACAGGTCACCAAACAGCCCCTGGGATGGTAAGGGTTATTGGCCATTTACCAAACTGTGTTTGACTTGAGTTCATGGGTGAGAGATGAAAGGCACTATATTGCATTACCAGTCCCTGGGGCCAGCCGGTCTCCCTAAAGAAGCATTTCATTTAGCAAGGCAACTGCTGGCCCATGGGAACCAGAGAGTTAAGAAAAAGAGGATGCAGTTTCAATTGCAAATGCTTCCCTAGGGCAGATGTCTTAAAACCACATGGAAACTCACTGCTTCAGTGTTGAAATAGTTGCTCCAGGACACTTAATGGCCAGCAGATTTTCCCCATAATTAATCTCCCCTTTTTCCCACCAAAACACCCATTAGGTTACTTGTGGTGTTTCTGCCTCTGCCCTGTTCTGTTTTGCTCCATCTCCCTGGGGGAGATGCTCCATACCTGGGGCAAGCCCAATGCAGCAGGTATGAACTGTTACCTTTTCTAAGAGCTTCAGAGTCTAGGCAGCATGTGCCTTCTCTGTATCCCAGATGAAACAAGCAGCCCTGGTATCACACTTAGAGCTCTTGGTAGCTTGGGAGGAGAGAAGTGTTCGCCTGAACTTCCCAAACACTTTCAATATTCTAGAGCTGAGATGCTGACTGATTTTCTTGACTAGAGTGGAGTGGTCCTTACTCCAAGGATAGTCCAAGTGCTGCCTTTTTATAGATGATGAATGCAGTGCTTAATGCTGCAACAGTTACAGGAAGGAGAACATCTGCTGCTCAGACAGACCAAGAATTCAGCCTCGACCCATCCTGAATTTCTTGTGATCTCAAAATCCAGTGTTGTTCCAAATTCATTAGCACTGGTCAAAATCCTCTTCCACTTTTCTCCCTTGCTGTTTGTGATGTGAATCATGAGATGTTCAGAAGTTGCATTTGTTGTTTGATAGTTTTACATCATGGTTGTAATAATTCATCTGCTGAGTCAGCAGTTCTTTCTGTGTTTGTTTGTTTATTTTTTTAATACTTCATCTCCAGCCAGTTCTTGTTACCCAGTTCCTGCTGACAACCAGGGAACAGACAGAAGTCAACTGAGAAAATGAACGACTAGAAGGTAAGTGGAAAGAATAGTAGATGCAGGCCATTCATGTGACAGGATCCAATTCATTTTTATGCCAGGGAGATTTTTTTAAATGGGACTTCTCCCAGGGGAGAGCTCACAATTCTCAAGGCCTGCTTCACTATAAAGACAATACATAATTATTCAGAGCTTCTTATTATTTTTTATCACTCATTTTTCAGTCACACAGAGTGAGGGCACAGACGAGATCAGGACCTAGTTTATTGCCAGGCACTGTACAGATTGTACAGACCACTGTACTGCAAAATACCTATAAAAAGTGCTATCTGCTTTATGGAGTTAGATAAATGCACCCAGGCTGCAGGTTGAAGTGAGTGGTCTAAGATGGCAGAACCCATCAGCAGCAAAAGTGGGGTCTCTGCCTGAGACTCTCTATGCTGGGATCCTGCTGCTCATTGCTTTAAACATCTTTTCTTTTTATATTTATTTTGAATCAGTGAAATGATGAATTGAATAAATGCCATGTCCTTTGAAGCACTATTTATTGTATTTATAGAAAACAGATTATCTGTTCTCTCAGGCTAGTGGAGATTATTAAGAGTGATAAACTCATCAGGAAAAAATGCAGGTTGGGTGTGACGGAGAAACTTGTGCGTTATTCCGCAATGCCATCTTAATCTCCGGTTGTGGTATGACAGACTATGCGGTCTCAGTGATACTGCGCCATCCTGTTCTCTGCTTTCAGGCTGGGGTCACAAGCTGGACTTGGAAGAAGCAACTTTCATGCAGATATGTGACTGGAATATGAATACTACTCCAGGGTAAGTGGATTTTTGTTCAATTTGGGTTTTATACGATGTATAAAGTCTGTACAAAGTTTGTTGTTGATCCCAGGATAGTTGCATTTGACCACTACTTGTTCAATCCAATAAAGCATATCTGTGTACCATAGCAATACTTGCTTTATTTATATATTGAAATTATTTTACCAGGTCAGCCCTTTGGGGTTTAGCATTTCATTCACAAAGGATTCTACAACACACATTAGTTGTACTGTCTCTCTACTTTTTGATGAATTGGGTGATTTTCTTAAGCCTACTTATATTTTAATTTATTGTAATATTTCTCTGCTTTCTTATTTGAATAATTGAGACAAAAATAATAATTTTTACAGAAATAAGAAGAACTAAAAATAACTCTCAAAGACTGAATGGATACTCATAATTTTCTCTTTAGTACTTGCGAGTCTTGGGTTGTTTTATGAAACTTTTCCCCTTTGACTAGTGCTTTACTCTTTGGTAGTTTTGCTCAGACACAGAAGGTAGTGATAGCAGATAACCTGTGTTATAGGTTTCTTTACAGATGAAATCAATTAAATGTCCTGAAATCTAGTTACTACTCAATACCACCAACTTATACAACTCTTGGTGTTACTACTGTTACTTCGAAACTATTTATTTAGTCATCTGGACTTCAACTACTCAGACACATTCCTTCCTGCTGCAACAGCAGTGATACAGAAAGGTGTGTTTTAAACCACGCAGTCGTTTCCATCCTGGATTTCATGAGGGGTTATTCTTGTCTCAGAGATGAATCATTCAAATATCCTTCCACAGATTCCAGGTGAGTTACTCACATTTAGATCCTTCCAAGTAATACACAGAAAGGTGCTGAGAATATGACAAGTCTCTGCCTAGTCAAGTAAAACCTCAGCAAAAGTAGATCCGAGCAAAACACTTGTACTAGTGCTCGAAATCTTTCTAAGGAGACCAGGAACCAAAGGGCTTCTGCCTTCAAAAATGTGTGGCCAACAGGGATGCACAGTACTTGCTTTACTGACTGACCCATCAGCTGCTTTCTGTCCCCAGAAAGAGTTAGGAAATGACTGGAAGAATCTGAAGACATAAAAAGGATAATTAAGTTTCATTGTGGGAATAAGAGGGTAATCTGTCCAGACAAATCTAGGACCTAGTATTGAAAACTGTAGCATCTGAATATAAAAAATGAGTAATTTTGAATAAAGATGTCTATCAGGACTGTAAATTCAGAGAGTAAAAAAGTAGCTTTGCTTAATAGACCATCTCTCTCTCCATCTTCCTCTAACTCATTTTCTTGTTCTCTTTCTTCCTTTTGTGTTACTGCAAAAAAAGACATGTAAAATCTGATACTGAGAATGCTTTAGCTTCATTCCAGTCTTCTCTTCTCAAAATGTTTTTTTCCACTGTGAAGATTCCCCCTACAAGATAACCTTCGCCAAGACCACGCTAGGCTGGTGGGGCCACTTATTTGCAGAGAGAACAGCTATATTTTGAGGAGTCTCTGAGGTAGTCAGCTCCCCACTCTTCTGAGGCTCTTGAAGATGTTTTTGAGCTGGCATGAGAAATCACCTGGGACTCAGAGCAGATCACAAGGTGCTTAGGACAGTATTTTCTCTGCACCTTTTTTTGCTGAGCAGAATTGCTACACTATAAACATGTGAGTTTTGCCTCATTCTTAGATACCTTGAGTTATGAAAGCCCACTCGAGATGTAATGAATGTATAGATCATTTTGATCAGACCATAATCTATTAGTAAATAATGTGCCCTGAAAATGTATAGGTGAAATAAAGAACTCCTTGCTACTATTGCTATATTGGCATCAAGGATTACTGACGGGGCCAAAGTGATCCTGAAGCTTTGTGCTGCTGATGTTTGAATACAATACCAAACTAACTACAGGGTTTGGTTACCAAATTCCTTCCTAGATTAGGATATTCAGGATTTATACTGCTAGAAACAGAACCTGAAGCTATACAAAGCTTACCTGTCCTTAGACTTTATCACAAGCCCCAAACTTATGTTCATTGACATGATCACTAACTTTTCTAAAACCTTTCCATTAGGCTCACATGATTTTTGTAGTGATATTAATAAGAAAATCACACAGCAATTTTCATAATGAGTATGACTCTGATATAGCAAACCCCTATAAACACCTATGACTCTTCTTCACTGTCCATAGAGGAAGCCCAAGGATACCAGGCTGTCTAAGGCCAATTGTCAGCACAGTCTCTAGGCCATGGGAAGGTTAATTTTAAAGAAGGTGGCACTTAAGGGACATCTGTGTGACACATGCTACAGTGTCCAGAGATTGGAGTCTATGTATTTTGCTCTAAATCTAGAGAGGAAGTCACTAGGAAAAAAAGGGAAAGAAGCACAGGGGAATAAAAGTACTTTTGAAAGAGAAGAAATCTACATTTCAATGAAAATCCTTTCAAGGCATTTCAAATAAGAGTCTGAGAGAAATAATTACAAAGTTTGGAGAGAAAGAACGTTAGCTTTGATATCTTTTTCTTCTATGAAGCAATTAAAATAAGCAATTTTTCAAATACTAAGCAGAAAATTACTAATGGCTGAACCCAAAAGCTTTCATTTCCTTCTTGGGGCCTTTATTCTTCTAAAAAAAGACAAAAAAAATGTGAAGGTGGTTTTCCAGATAGATTAATGCATAAAGCAGTCGCTAGTTGGATGTCATAAAAACTACAGCAGCATAGAATAGCTGAGATTAAGAGCTAGATTTAAATCATGCAACAGTCCAGTTAATATCAATGTCTAATTAAGAAATGCATAAGAAGTCTGTAATGTTGATTTGATGGAGAAAAACTCTAATAGGGTTTCTTTTGGAATTTTCCATTTCAATTGCTGTGTAGACTTTTAATGGATGTCCTATCCAGTCTTTGGTATTAGCAGGAATCATCCTCAAATTAAAACCAAGGCCTAAAATGGAACACAGGTAGACAAATTAGCTTGTCTAGGAAGTAGTCTGTGTAGAATGACAATGTGAGCTCAAGCCGAAATTTTAGTACAAATAAAAGAGAACAAATGTCTCAAATCTGGTGTGGAAACCCTATCCGCTTATCGTTTTAAACAACTTAAACCCCTGTAATTTTAAACAATGCAATGCTAACCCATTTCCCCACCTCCCTAAGCCTGCCAAAATCCCTGACAATTCATACTTGGAAATTCAGACCTCTAAGCATTATTAATTAGTCTTTTTAAATAGGAAGGTTTTCTATAGTTATGTATATTAGAGGTGGGCTCTTCTTTGCTTGCAATGGGATTTAGAGCACACAGTTCCCTATCACTATCAATGAACGCCATTAATCTCCCACTCCTCTCTGAGTAACTAAAGCTCTTAAACTCTTTGAGCAAAATTAAACCTGTGGCATTTGCTGTGTCACACATATCACCTAGGACGTTTGGTCCCTAGGTATGAAAGGGGAACTGGTTTTATGCTGCGTGTCACTAATGCCCTAAAGTTGTTAAACTAGGAGCAGTCTAACTGTTAGTAGGTACAAATCCACACTGCAAAGAGGGAGAAAGCATAGCACTGGATTAAAGCAGCAGTGTATTTGTTATCACCACTTTGTTGTTGACCCAACAAATCCGGAGGGAATTATGTCAAGAACCCAGGAAGACAGCAAACTTGAAACTACCCTCTGACCCAGGCAGCAAGCACGCTGGGGAGTCACTTTTAAGTTCATTAGAACACATTAAAGCACAATACATTGGCCATGGTAAAAAGAGGTATATGATTCCATCTGTCTGCATATTTCTTTGCAGTACTAGATCCATCCAGAGACCTTTCAGAATTATATCATTAAGTCTTGCCACTTCACTTGGCAAACAGAGAGTGGAAATACTGGAGGTAAAATCAGAATAAGAGTGAAAGTTTGGCACTTCTGAGTCACTGTCATTGCCTGAAATGTCACGATCCAAATTCATGCCTGGCATTACTCCACTGATCAATGAGGAACAAATACGTCATATTAAATAGTGATATAATAGGGCCCTGGAGGATGTCCCAAGGATTTTTCTCCTGGAAAGAGATGGGAATTAGGACGCTCTCAGTGAGGCATCTGCCCTCTGAATGATGCAGAAGGTCTAACATGGGGGACATTCAGATGATCACAGGAATCAGATTTTTTTACCCCGCCTCCTGACTGTAGGACTGGGCAGGTACCATAGGTAAAGATGCTTCTAGATGATTGTTCAAACGGAGCACTGCTCTAGCAGGGTGCTTTGTCTGCAACCTTTGTTGATCTATGCAATATTTAGGAAAAAAAAGAGCATGAAGCAGTTTGTCTTTTGCAAAAACATGCAACAGACAAAAATAAACAAACTTTAATTTCTCCAACATACCTGAGAGCCACTAATTCTGTTGCAGTTTTGCTAAATGAGAGGAAAATTTCTCCTTTCCTCCATAAAAGCATCCTTTTAGACTTTACTGCAGTTATGACCTCACCGCAGTTCCTGGATTCATTCTGAAAAGATTACAATGAACTAATACACCAGTGATCTCATCACAGCGTAAAGGACATCTTAACAGTGGGAAAAAACGTCAGGAGAACTTCAGCGCTTCATTTGCATCAAAAGCAGAAAAAGCACTATAATATCATTGTAGAGAAACACCAAAGGTACAATGCCAGAGAGGCATTTTTCCATCTTCTTGTAAACTATTTGGATTTTTCCTACCTGATCCTGCCTGTCTCACCTGTCATCCTTTAACTGTCTCCACATTTATTCTCTTTCCTTTTTTCCTGCCGTTACCTATACCTTCCCTTGTCTTTTCTGTGCCCTTCCAACAGGTTTTAATGTACCCGATCACTTTGAATCATACACACCACTATTCTCAACTACATCCAAAATGCATTTTGCAGAGTATATACATACAATCGTGTTACACAAAAGTATTCACACATACTTCATCCATAGCTTACGTTATTCTGGGTAAGAACATCTTTCCTACATGTCTATACAGTTCTCAGGCCAAAGGGTCATGATTATGACAGCTCTCATCTACTTTGGAGCTGTTGTATCTTCTAACAGAAATCAGGAAGATGAGTAGGAAGAGGTGCTTTGTTTTCTTTGGCAGGAGAACCTATAAATTAGTATTCACATAACTGAGAATCCCACCACATTTTTAATGTTGTATCACATTCTAAGGTTGGAAACTAGAATATCTTCAGAACATGATGAGTATAGTGTTAATAATGCAATCTTATCTCTTGCACCCACAGGTACACCTAAGCTCTGGCTTGAGGTCACACCGTTAAGCAATGAGGTGACAAACCGGTTTCCTTTCTCAAGCCAAATGTCACGTAACTGCCCAGGGGCCCATTTTGGTGGTGGTAGCGTCCCCTGACTTTTCAAGGAGAGATGTGCTGGTGTGACCTGTTCCCACCCTGTATGCTTGGCAGGAGGAGACAAAACTGCTCATTTCCCTCTGTGACATTTCTCAGCCAGGAAGAAAGCCACAAGGTGTTGGACTGCAGGCTGGGAGGCAAGAAACCTGCAAAAAACATTAAGTGGAGATGAATTCCCAGGACTAATGCAAACTGGTATAAAGGGTGGTGGTGCCTTTCTACTCACCCACAAGTTTTGTTACTCCTAGATGAGGCAGAAAACATACCCAACCCCATATGCTCTGCAGTTGATAGATCTGCTTTAGTGAAGAGAGCCCCGATTAGTGATGAGTATTATAGGATAATACGTACTGCAGCTTTAGTAGAAGTCCAAATGGCCCAAGGAGCAGTGAAAAGTATCTGTTACCAACAAGAAAATAGTGGGTGAAAAGCTGTTGTAATTTCTGGCCCCAGGAGCCTGTCTGGATGCACAGACTTCACAAGGCAGAGGGGAGTTGGAGAACTCGGGATGTTCAGCGAGATACCGTCTTCCCTGCAGATTTACCCAGTGAGCTCAGTCCAGGCTAAACGAATGGGGCAAGGTCCTCGGCTCTGCTCCACGTTCATTCCTCTATTGATTGTGAAGAGGTATTTATAGTAGATCAAGATCTTGAACAGAGTCTGGCCTACCAGCTGAAGCTGTACAAACTAAATCATATATTCCCCAACGGCAGATAAAACCAATGGCCAGTTTTAGCCTAATCATCACTTCTGCCAGAGGAAAGAGAAATTCTTTGAGGTAAGTTCCCTTGGATATAATTCTTCCTTTCCAGGTTAAAGAAGGGCTGCAGCTAATACATATCCTGAGTTGTAATGTGGATTTGCACCTTTCCTGTTAAATATAGCTGGTTCGTGTCTAAAGCATCACTTCTACTCCTAATGCTCACTTATACTGTTACAACTTCTACATTAGTTGCAGGTGTGAAATGCCAACTGATCCACACTTCTCTTGCTGTCAGCAGGAGAGTAATGTATGTCAAAGGCCTGATTCTCAGAGGTGAGGTCACCAGGATCTCCATTCGCACATCTGCTTTGCTAAACACAAAACTCTGGAGATTTGCAAAGCTCCAATATGCACAGAATGGGACAAGTTCACTAGGGGCCATACATAAGAAACTGTTTGTGCTTCTCATTTAGTAGGCAGGTTGCAGAATTTTCCCTCTATACAAAGTATTCGCTGTTTTACAACATGCATCATTTTGCTAGTCTTTGTATGTGGATACTTATATGTTCTATATTAATAAGGAGAAAGGCTACACTTCTCCATGTTACATGACACAAGAGAAGTCAGGATACCAACAAGTTAAAAAAGAGCCTAATACATTAAGCAGCTTCAGAAAGTTACTAGCATTCAATGTATCCCTGCTTGGACTGTGCAGGTGTTGATATCAGGAGACTGCCTGATCAGAGTTCCTGGAAGGATGACGCTCCTGGAGCCTGCCTTACCCAGAGGTGTCCAGATTTGGTTTTGAGGGCTTCAAGAGAAGCATTCAAATATTTCTATTTCCTGCTGTTAGTGGATTTTTTTTGTACCCTAGAAAAAGTCTTCTGATTGTAATGTGTTTGCACTTGATTCCTAGGTAGTGGTCCTTGCTCAGGAACCTCTAATACACAGTATTTTCTGCCTTCTACATTTTACATGAGATCAAAACTAATCATACACATATATGTACACGCCTAATTCTTTCTTGATTTCTGCTAATTTAGAATATCCTTCAATATCTTCAATAAAGATTCCCATGAATAATCTGTACAGACTATTTTTTAAACTTAATTTATGGTAAATATTTGGCCTTTTAATGTCATCTGGTTATGACATCATGATTCTGTTTTTTCTGGACTTATAGGACATTTTAAACACATGCATCCAAGCATCATTCAGCACTATGCACTATACTCACTTGACTATTTCTGAAGTTTTTTGGGATAGTGGAACCAAAATTGATCTTAATATCCAAAATAAGAAAACAGAATTGGTTGTCAGTGATATGTTTCATTAAATGGAATTTAGACTGATCATCCCCATAGTGACTTAATTTGAATTAGACCCAAGTGATTTCAAAAACCCATACCAGGGAAAGCCATGAGCAGAACACGCAGGTCAGTAGGTTTCATGAACCTCTGAGATCCCAGCCCTGAGACTATGCTGCTCAAAACAGACGTCTCCTTAAGGAAGCTGCTAAAAATAATTTCCATAAGGATCAGAAGAGATGCACTTTTAATACTGAGGAAGGGAAGCATTTGCTTTTCAGAGAAAAGTTTGGTTCCGGAAAAGACTGATTATTTTGGTGTGTTAAAGGAAATGCACTGTAGCAGACAGCATGGCTTATATGGCTCTTCATGGAAGTGGCTGTTGAATTAAGAGGTGTATTTTCCCCCTGAAACTTACTCCAGAAATTCAGAGCAAAAGTTTGACATGTTTCATCAGACTGACTTCAGACCTTCCTGAGCAATAGGAATTACATTTGTTTCCCTGGGCTGTAGAATATAGACATAATAAACCCATTAAAAGAAATAGGGAAAGAGATACTGATTTTCTTGGGATGAAATACAGCAAAATTGGGCTTGAAAAACATTTGAGTGTGATATGCTCTGGATTTTTAAGGAAAGTTTATGGAAACATTTTTAAAGAAACGTTTTCCAAGTGCATGTCTGTTAGTTTTATTTTCATTTTTGCAGTGTATAATTATGAGAAACTTACAGACAACTCATAAGATATTTAGTTTCTGTTGAGAATTGTCTTTTCCAAGATAATTCTGTATGCTATTACTTTAGCCCACTGGGTATCATGTAGGCAAGGTGTAAGATTATGCACATGAATATTTCTGTCTACCACTTATGTGTGCTGAGACAATATCAACTTATACTTTCTTCTGTCATTGGTCCTTATTCCATAGAGGATATTCTTAATTACCAGCAAGACAATTTGGTAATATCATGTAAAGTGTTACAGCATCATTTCTGTGATGATTTACACCTGCTAAGGGTCTGATCATTGAATTTTAAACCATATTTTAAGTTCAGAAGATAGAGAATTTTTTTTCTACAAGACACTTTCTATGTTTAATAGAAATACTCTGTTTAATTTACTGGCACAGTTCTTCTAAATGATACAGAGCTTTTGAACACAAAGACATCATTTTTGCACATTTGCACTGCCCTGAAAAATTAAGAGCGTGCTTCTGCACTGGCTTATATCAACTCAAATCGAAATGCCTATATGCTATTTTTGACAACTGTGCATGAGGGACGTACCTTTACAGGGATTCTAAAGAATACAATACTAAAAATATCTCAGTTGCAGAACAAATTCACTGTATTCCTTCCTGCACTTTGTGATTATGGTTATATATTTTTTTAACCCTTGCAGGTTTATTCCTAAGTTTGTTGGAAATGATGGAAATGCTTCAATTGACTCCAACAAACTCTGCTTTCTGCCGGATTAAGGAAGACGTTTGTACATCAGATTTACTGGTGATGTCCCACTAAAGAAAAGGGGAATTTTATAAACACATCAGGGAGGGTAAGTGCCCAATAGAAAAGATGTCAGATAGAGATCCAGAAATGACAGTCTACTTATAACAGAAATAAAACAAGGAATGCTTACTAATGAGTTATGAATTTCTTTATAATTGCTTCCACATTTGGGGCAACTTTTTTCCTAAATCTTCTACAGAAACCCTGTTATTCATGGGACTTTTAATAGTGGTTATGATCAGAACAACACATCTCATATATGGTAAAACTCACATACATTGGGAAGGGTGTTTTGCTCCTCAAATTACTTTTCTGAGGCTTTATTTCAATCTCTAGCTATTTTCTTATCCTCCTCCTCATTTTCTATTTCTAATATAAACCCAGGAGTTCTTATCAATTTAGAAGAGAAATAAAACTAAAGAAAATTCAGGCAGAAGCGTAAAGTGTGGTCTATTTTAAAGTTCCGACTCAGATAATAATCTGTTTTGTGCTATACTTCTCTGATGAACTCAGTTTTCCATAGTGCATTCAGTGTTGTAATAATGCAAATCAAATACAATTTTAATAACTTCTTCCATGAAAATGATCTATTAATGTTTTAAGACTCCAACACTTATGAGCATGATTCTAATTGCATGATTTTGCTGCAGGCAAGTTTTATAGATCTGCCTGATGTTCAGATATTTGCACTGTTAGGATTATTTTAAATAAATTAATTTTTGGAAGAGTTTCAATCTCAGTAACAACAGTTGGGTTTGATAGTGGTTGTCTTGTGGGTAACTATGTATCAGTTTCCATGTGAGGGAAAACTAGATAAGTTTAGAACTCTTCGAAAAAAGGTGGCTGAGGTTTATACAATGAAAAGAGTTACAAGGAATCTTCTGAAGAGGGGAACACTTATTCACTATGTTAGCACAAGGAGCAGAAGAGGTTTAAAGTGGACAAAAATCTTATGTTTGTCATGCAGCACAATTAAATTGTGGGACTTTCTGCCACAGAATACCAAAAATAGAATCAGATTAAAAAAGGACTAGAAATTCGTGCAAGATCGTTCCTTTGATACACGTTGTTTTATGCAACTTCTGTTGTCAGTCTCTGTAATGCACTGAGTGATAAGAACAAGGAAAATACTTCAGGAGAAGAATTACTTTGTGTTTGACTTCTGACATTTTTCTGTCTATCTTCTAGGCGTTTCTGACACAGACAGGTGAGGGGCTAGCTGGACCTTTGGTCTAACCCAGCACAGCTGTTTGAAAGCTTGCTCCTCTCTCCAGAAACCTGTGAAAAACCTCAGGTTTTCCTGTCATTCTGCAGAGTGTAATGAGGAAAATGAACAGGATGGGCCTTGAGAAGAAGGTAAGCAGGGCAGCAAAATTTGCAAAGAAAGCATTTGCTGAGTGGCTCGTGAGGGCCCTTACCTTGACAAGGTCCCCAGGCTTTATCTCTAGTGGTAGGCTCTTGGCCACCGGCATGCTGGCTCTCCTCCTCATACGTGCTGTTCTTCCCCTTGAGCATCACTTGAGATCTACAGCAGAAGGTTCCCTCCTTCAAGATGAACCCAAACATCAATGCAATCTTGCACTCTTGATTCAACATTTCTTCTGTAGAGAATTTACTCCAACTTTTGTTCATGGCAAATGCCTACATAAGCCTTGAACAAATGAGTGGTAGTTTTCCTTGTGGATTAAAGAATTACTATTTACTGAATGTTGTTGATGGTACGCTGAGAAGTGATTCTTTGTCTGCAGAAATAGCATTTTCTCTAATGAATATGGCTTTAACCATTCCAACAGTGTTAGCTCTTCTGCCTATTTGTTAAATTCTGTGTCTGACTTGACAGAAAAGAAAGTTTCCTCTCGTATATCAAGTGTGCGTTTTCCTTGCAGGATAGAGTCCTAACAGAAGGGCTTGCTGAAGAGTCTACACACTGGCAAAGAAATAGCACACAAGTTGTGCTAAGTCTATGACAAATTTTTACTTCAATGGAAACACTTTAGGATCAGTCTTATTTGAGTGTAATGGAAAGGACAACAGGCCACACATATGCAGGCCTTGAGAAATATAAGCTTTTACATAAATGGATACTCATAAGTATGGATAATTTCAGCAGTATTTGAAATTTTCAGTGCTGGATCAACTCAGAACATGAAGTTCTCAATTATTCCTCCTCAGAAACCATCCCAAGAAAGGACACCCCAAGATACTGAATTGATGATAAAAGTGGATTATGTCTGAGGTTTCCCATGAAAACTTTGTGTTGGAAAATGCCAAACGGGCTAAAAGGTTCCGAGGGATCAATATGGTTTTCATAAGGCTTCTCAACTGAAAAAAAGATGTTAAAGATGTTTCAAAATTATTGCAAGTGTCCTGATAGGTATTTTTCTATATGAACATTTATTTGCTTTGGAATATGTTTTGGTTTTAATTTTTAATTTATAAGCAAAAAATGAAATATTTTGAAGTTACTGAAGCAAATGACTCAGTCTGATTTTTTTTTTTTAGCAACTTATTGGTTAGTCAGAGAATTAGTTGAAAAAAAATGAAATCTTGAAAACTCCCAAAGGACAGAAAAAAGCACTTCCCTGTCAGCTATAAAATGAGAGAAAAATATAAAGACATTTTCATTTAGCACAAAGATTTAGTAAAACACCCACATTTTCATAAAAGTTGCAAAGACTTGAACTCGGACACACTTTGGGTTTCTTTCCAAGTGTGATGCTTACGTATGGTAACTGATAATGTTTTTGCTAGATCTGGTCATGCACACTCTTAGATGAATAACTGGAGGTATTCCAGCCTCTACAGGGGGTATAGTCCCTGTTTCACATGCTGTCACAAGAAGGAGGACAAGAAGCACGAGCAGGAAGTTCACAGTTTTAGTCCAGACTAAGGTGTTTAAACAGAAAATTATGATTAAATCTTAAGCAATTTAAAAGTGGGCTATGAAAAGAGAAAAAGCCCTGGATGCCAGGAAGGGTTAAGCTATGTAGTGGGGAGAGGGAAGGCCTGTATAACTACACTGGGCCATGCTAATGGTGTAGGGCAAGAACATCCTTAGGTGCCTGCTCAATTTGTCAGGAATTTCTCTTCTGAACTATTACCTCCAGCTTTCTCCAGAACACCCTCAGTCCTTTTATCTGCGATCTATCTCGAAGTTTACAGTCTGCCTATCGCCTTGGCTGAACCACACTAATAGTCAGCTAATTACATGTGAACACTTTAATTTGCTTTATGTCTTTCTCAAAAAAACGTGCGTGTGCAGACATGCACGCGAGTAAATTTTGCTCATGATATAAAACTGCAGCACCGTGTAGAATTCGTGCACTAGCCAAAGGATTATAAAATATGTTGCATGCTTGCTGCCCCCTCCATTGCTTGCCACCACCAATGGTTGTCGTTCCTGATTTGCAACATCACCTGTTGCTCCAACATCAGGCTTCTCTAGACCAGAAACTGGAGCAAAGAAGAGAAATACGTGTTTGTCATTGAACTGAACTGAGAAGAAGGAAGAGGAGAATGATAAGATCATAGCCTGCAGCACTTTGTTTATGAGAACATCCTTCCAGTGATATATGTCTGCACCAGGTGAAAGTATTGTGTCACCCCTAACATATTTTAAATGCCAGGGCTGTCATGCAAGAAGACAATGATGAACAAGTTTAAACAGAATATGGTATTGTAGCCATGTACAGTGTTACCCTTTAAAGGTTTGCACTGGTAGTGCTTCTTAGCAAAATGTTTCTGAACTGTTACATTCCCCTACAGAACCTCGCTCACGCAGAATTTAAACTAAATGAAAATATTTCTTTTGCAGATAAACTGATGAGGTTATACATAAACCAGTGTATTTTCTTACACAGGTTTTTCAGGCTATTTCACGTGTCCTCCCTGCCATACTATCTGAGCGTCTCATAACTTATTGGATAGGAACCCTGCTTCACTTAGCAAATAAGCAAATAAAGGTATGTCTACACTGTGCACTGAAGAGCAGGGACTGGCCCCAGGTCACTGCATGTCAGAGGTTTACTCGGACTCGCTCTAGTATGCTCCTGTGGACTGAATTCCCGTTAGCTGCTGGAGCTTCCAGACTACATCTTCTGGTTTAATTTCACACAAAAGAATCCAGTTTGCGTGCTCCAAGAATGCCTCGTGTTGTGGGGCAGGGTAAGCAGGGTCATTTGGAGGATTCACTTCAAAAGTGCACTCCTGGGCCAAAGTGAAATACTAAAGAAGAAGAACCTTTTGTCACAAAGCAGGTATGTCCAGAACTATCACCATATGGCAGTTTTCTTCCCAGATATTTATCTTGAGCTCAACTGCACGAACACCATCACAGTGTTACAACTCTATTGCACAACATGACTCATTTGCTCAGACTGACAGCTCAAATGGAGCCTTGGGAAAGCCAACATCCAACACATGATAGTGAATATGGGCATGACCATATCCACCTTGGATTCAGGTGAAAGAGCTTCAGCCACATATGTCACATGGGAATGAAGGCAACCGTGACACCACAGAGTTTTATGTCTTTGAGGCAAGCTAAGGTCAGAGCCACTCCATGAACCATTCAGGACAGTGTTAATAACACTTTACAAGAGAGAGGAAAGGGAGCTTCTGATTGCCTGAAAAAAAGTTCAAGGAGATAGGATTCTTAAGCACTTACCGAGGTCCTGTATGGGCTCGTGTAATGTGTTCAGCATCTCCCCATCAGTTTTCCTTTCTGTAAAATGGAGATAACTTATTTTTCTCACAAGGTTATTAGAAGGATTTGCCAATTAAGGTTCTTTATAAATGAAAGTGTCTTGCAAACAGTATTAAATCACCTGACTAAAAATGGTCTCCAACTTCTTTAGCTAGAACATTAGGTTTTATAGGGACTCGTCACGGCACCCAGCTTAACATAAGGCTGCAGGATCATACACTGCATCTTTAAGACATAGTTTACTTCTGAATCAGTAAATGTACTAGACAAAGCAGCCATTATTTATGCATTCCTGCATACACGGCAAGGTGAAAATAATAGAATAAACATCATATACTTCATTATGATATCGGTTTACACTTCCAGGGTACACAAAAAGAGGCCATTTCATCAAGCTAATTGCCTGAAAGTAAAAGAGAGAGAACTTTAGCTATTAGTCTATTATGGGGCTTTTTTCTTAATCACAAATAGGGGCCGTGTGTCCCCAGGGGGATGTGTATTCTAATTTACAATTGAACTACAGATCAGAGCAATCAATCTTGTGCAGCACTTTTACAGTGTAATTGCTGCAACATAACAAATAAAAAAAAAAGCAGCCTAAGTCGAGTTTCAGCTTGAGGTGGAGATATTTACCAGGCATTGGTTCAGGGTGGGAGGGAGGCAGAGAGAAGAGAGGCACCAAAGCCATGAATATGCAATGAGGGCTCATTAGTGCCCCAGTGTTGCCATGACGAATGGCATTATCCCCAGACTGGTGCAGCCTAAACATGAATTTTATAACGACCCATTTATCATGACTTGTCATGGGGTTCTTTACTGTACTTTCTACTGACTCTCACACCTTCCACCATTATCACCTCAGAGTCACTTCCTTTTGTTATTTTGTCTTATTCTAGCTTAGTTTTTGGTAACGGTTCACAAATGTTAAGGAGAAGAGGACTGCAAATAGCAATATGCTGGTGTTCGAAAGCTTAGAGCTTCCTAAGCTGAAGACCCACCGCCAAATGTGTAGGTGGTCTTCAGTCCACTTACTAGCGGATAAGTGTCCTCATTGTCACAAATATCTGCAATCTTGTCAGTTGTTTCAGCAGAAAGGTCTCGGATTGACCGAGCATCGAGACAACTATCTTTCCATTCTGGCAGATGTGATGGATGCATGTGTTCTGTTGACCTAGGTTTGTCTAAAAGTGTTCTTCCTCAGCCCACTCCAGCTATGTGCACAGGATAAAAATCCACCCCTCATCTTTACGTTGACGAAGGTACTAAATCGAATAAATAGACAAAAAACTGCTTTCTCCCCAGCTTCAGTTAAACTACAAAAAATGTACTAGATGTAAAACCTAAATGATAGGTAAAGCATTTGCCTTCCAGGAGTGAGAGATTAGTCAACTATAAAGGAAAACAAAATTACTGCAAAGTCATTAGTGTCTGGCTTTAGCTCATTTTTTGTCACTGCACGTTGTCTCTGTTTTACTGCTGTCCCTTTGGCCTACCCGATTCCACATTTAATATACCACTGCTTATAAAGAAATCCCTGTGGCTCAGAAGGCTGAATTGCCACTGCTGGGCTTGGGCCTGCACTCTAGTATATAGAGGCTTTCATTTCCCAGGTTATGAATCTGACATCTCATGGCCAAATCCATGCCAGTTTATTTCTGAGAAGTCTGTCCTCATTATTTACCCCAAATAGTTTCACTGTCAGTATGCCTTTTTTCCACTATGAAGTGGCTGGAATATCTGAAAGTATCAAGACTCTCTTTGTTGGATTTTACACTTTTGCTATTACAAGAATTCGTCTTTGGGGATAGAAAAATCAAGCAACTTATTTCCAGCTATTACTTGGATAGGACTTCATGTTCTTAAACAAGTTGTGAGCTCCCATGATCTCTGAAAACAACTCTCCCGAGGTCTTACATCAGGGTAGTCCTACAGTTCTTTCATTACTCTACTGGATGTTTGAAAATATTAAAAGGCATCTAACATCCCAGTCCAGCAATTTATAGACTCAGAGTCTGGTGCTGTAGCCCTCAAAGCCTCTATTTCTTCCACAAAATCCTCACTTTGCTATTATTGTTGCAAAGACAGGCACATGTTTCACTAGAGGAGTAGTTTGTCAAAGCAACAGTCCATTATCCAAAGATTCATCACAAGTTCCCACTTCATTACACGATGGAAGAGAGTCTGTATGTCAGAAAGTGAGGAGAAAGGAAAGGTTCCTCTCAAAAAGGGGCATTAGGTAAATGGCACACCTTGATTAAGCTGGGCATAGCTGATGAGGCCAGCACAGGTTGACGTGTTTCTGTCATTTATTTTTTTTCTTTTTCAAACCCATCCATGTTCCTTTGGAATATATATATATATATAGCTTTTTAAAGCCTCAGACAGCACCTTGCACAAGCGTGCTGGTTTTGGCTGGGGTGGAGTTAATTTCCTTAATAAGTAGCTAGTACGGGGCTATGTTTTGGATCTGTACTGAAAACAGTGTGGATAACACAGGGATGTTTTCGTTACTGCTAAGCAGTGCTTACACAGAGTCAAGGCTTTTTCTGCTTCTCACCTCACCCCACCAGCGTGTAGGCTGGGAGTGCACAAGAAGTAGGGGGGGGACACAGCCGGGACAGCTGGCTCCAACTGACCAAAGGGATATTCCGTACCATATGATGTCATGCTCAGCATAAAAAGCTGAGGGAAGAAGGAAGGGGTGGATGTTCGGAGTGATGGCATTTGTCTTCCCAAGTAACCATTACCCATGATGGAGCCTTGCTTTCCTGGAGGTGGCTGAACACCTGCCTGCCAATGGGAAACAGTGAATGAATTCCTCATTTTGCTTTGCTTGTGTGCGAGGCTTTTGCTTTAACTATTAAACTGTCTTTATCTGAACCTACAAGTTTTCTCATTTTTACTGTTCCGACCGGGAGTGAGCGAGTGGCTGTGTGGTGCTTAGTTGCTGGCTGGGGTTAAACCACGACAAGTCCTTGACCTTTGATGGAGAACCCCAGGCTCCCACAGCAATACAAACAATGTTCTGTTAATTATCAGGAGACAAAAGAGGAAAAGAAATCTCTTTTAAAGAAGCAAACCAAAACCAACTTCTAGTACTGCAGAAAGCATCCACTGCCTTTGCAGAGACTTGGGACACAGCAAATATTATCATTATTCCTAAGAATAAATGTTTGCCGTATGACCCAGGTAATCTGGATCACCTATTGAGTGGAGAGAATGGAGTGTTGTCAGAAACGATATGGCATAATTAAATTGTTCTTTTTTTAACTCCTATTAGGAGTTCTAAAACTTACTATAGTAAGTCTATGAAGTCAGATTGATATACCTGATTGCCAAGCCATTATCTGCAGTTTATGTGATGGAACAAGCAGGTTCCTCTTTGAGTTGGTTTTAGTAATTCACAGGTCCCGTCCAGGGAGCTTATTCTATTATTTTACACCAATACTTGCAGGTCCCTCAGGGAAAGAGACTCATCTTTCTTACACTCACTTCATCAAAAAGATAGATGTTGAAACAAAGATTATTAAAGGCCAGCCAATGCAGATGACTTCTAGCTCTGTGTCACTTTAACGTCCAGTACCGCTACAATTACGTCAGAGATTTCTAGGTTGAGATCAACAACCATATGGAGGGCAGCTGCCTAAGACAGAAAAGCATTCACTATTCCTCAGTCAATCCACAAATGGCAATCAGTAAAATAAAATAATTGCAACCCTTAAAACATGAAGTCCTTGGTTTTAAACCAACAGGCCTCTAATGATAGGAAACACCCCAATTCAGGAGGAAAAAGATGGCTTTCATTGTCATATGGATCCAGCTTCCAATAAAAATATCAGCTGTGAGATTGTTTCAAAGAGAAACTAACAAATATAGGAAAGATTTTAAGATGGAAGAAAAGCCTGTATGGTGGAACTAGTTGTTTATCCCAAATTCAAGGGAAGTGTAGTGACTGACTGCTGTAGGATCAGAAGCAGGTTGTGAGCAAACTCACATGAAAATGCTGCTCCAAATGTATATTTTAATGCAATCAAATCCTGACCACATAGTAAAAATATGCAAAGTTGTATTCAGTAGTTTGCTATATTTACAGACAGAATTCAGAAACTTAAGATGCAAAAAAAAAACCTGGAAAAGACCTGCAGGTGTGATTGCCATACAATGCTGTTCAATGTCTGTTCAACTGATGTATTTACAAGAAAAAAAAAAAAGCAGATACCATTTCCCTGTATAAAATAACACACTTTTAAAGACATGATAAAATGCTGACCCTGAACACAAAACTCATTCTGAGTGAATATTTAAGTATATGAACACTGAGGCAGTGCCAGGTAGATACCCTTCTGTGCTTGTAAGGACTACTGGTTGTACTACTTAAACATGACCAGTCTTTTTTTGCTGTTACTTTTTGTGGAGAAATCCATCCCTCCTTCCTCAGCTGTGTTTCAAATATGGCTTAACATTTTTTTCTGTCTCCAAAGCTTAGCTTTAGTCATCCTAACGAACTAATGATCTTTTCCTCTGGATAGACTTCAGCTTTGTCTTTAGGCTTCCTCCACCTTTCTCTATGTGGAGCCAATGGCTTGGCGCTCCCCACTTTTAAACAAACAAACAAAATGTCCTTCCTCCCCCTCCTCCCCACTTTCTTTAATGACATCTTCAGTCATTAATGAGTTAATAAAAATCTCAAAGTCATCTGGGAAAAGATAAGGGGAAAGAAAGAAGAGTATTGTACACATAATGACAGGCTCCCTGCTGGCCCTACGATGTCATGGGTCAGCCATGTCAAGAATGTGTGTGCCCAATCATCTGCTGATTTTTATCAGCAAGGCCTCAAGCAGAATCTGACACGGCCAGTTTGGGAGTTACAATGAATAAACAATGACTTCTTGGATTGTTGGCGGCTGTATGATAGAGTGAGAGGGTTTATATATACTAAAACATGATGACATTAGCAATCAATATACCAATTACTGGACAAGTTATTGGACGAAGTATGCACATGTCTTGAGCTTTGTGCACTTTGAACATACTACCAGTGATGGAGACCACAGAAGTAATGTGACTTAACCCTTCGCAAGCTGGATGTGCTAATACCTGACAATGCTTTGAAGTTTCTGAGAGCATGCAGTAAAAGAAAACCTGGTCTGATTTAGCATATTAAGCTTTCAAATAGAAGACATAAGCCTGACAAATCTCTTTCTCATTAGGACTTGATGAAGAAAGGAACAGATTTTTTCAAGTGAACAGCTGGGTGTTGGAGCAATGGATTCCAACAAATCTAAATTTTTCTCCATAAAATTTCAGAGGAAATCAATTTCTTTTCACCCAAACACCACCAGCACACCACACAAACTTCATCAATGAGAAATTAGAACGTATCTTTTATGGGATGGTTAGGCAAATACCCCAACAGGTTTCACCAGTCTGTTCTGCAGTAGAGAAAGGAAGATAAAACTAACATACTTTTCTTATTCCTGTGCTACTAGAAATGCATTTCTGCATCTGATCAGTGACAATTCTCTTACTTCCTTTAGTCAGCTCAAAATATTCAGTGTTTATGAGTTTGTCTTCTGTTATTCTGGAAGTGATTGTGAAGATTCAATGTCAGTGTTATAATTGAAGCTGGAATAAAATGTGGTTAAATAAGTCACCTAATTCAAAGCACAAATATAGAAGACAACTAAGGTGGAGATCAATGCTGCAGGCAGACCTGCTGCATCTGTGGGCACAGCAGGAGCGTTGTCTAGATTGAAGTTAAATGGTGTCAACTTTCCATTGTCCATTAAGAAGGACAACTCCATGATCTAATGGAAAGCTCATGGGATTTGCCCTGAGATGCATCGTTAAAATGATGTGGGAAAGACAGATTTTAGGATGGTTCTCTGTCCTTTTCTGTGTGGTCTATGAATGTCAACTTTTATTGCAATCTGGGAAGCAGCGGTGCCACACACCCTTTGACTTTTGCTCAGGCGGGAGCAAACAAGGCAAGTTATAAATATAAAATTTAACTTTGTCTGCTGGGGCATCAGCCACTGCAGTAGAAATTGTGTGAAAGTAGGGAGGTAGAGGAGTTCAGACATCAGACTGGCGCTGTGTACTTACTGTGTATCAGGGGCTGAATAAAATCTTGAGCTATGTCTCTTACAGATCACTTTTGTGATGTAAGGGCTAAAGTGCTACTCTAAATTACAATCAAATCTGGTGCTGCTTCTCAGAGCACTAAGGACTTCTCAGAGTTGTGTTGGGCGGTAATGGCAGGGGGATCAGTCTCAGACAAAGAGGAAAAAATAAATGAAACTACATCTGGTTTTAACTGCAATGGTTATGAAATGTTCAGCTGGATCCTTTCAAATGGCTCTTCCCTTCCCATGAGTAAGTTCTTGAAAAGTTTGGAAGTGAATTTGTCCAGCACGTCTGATATGAATAACAAATGCTTTTAAATGTAAATGTTTCATAAAATAGCACCATTACCATACATTACAGTGAATACAGTTAAAAAACCCAACTCAATCCCTCCTCTGTAATTTACAATTAACTTCTTGCCTCAAGGTAACAGCTACGTTCACAAAAATAATGGTAATAGATTGACCTTGTTATGAATGGATAACAAGCTGGAAACAATATAGTTCGTCACAGAGCATTAACTGTTACTGTTGAAATTGTAAATAATGTGTATAGAACTCACAATGTAAACGGCTCCCCTTAAAAATATTAATTATGTCAATTAAACACTTGATGCATAATGAATTATTCTGAAACCTATTTAAGTCCAAGTCAGACTGAGTATACCATGTTCTAAGATCCCATTCCCAGACTACTAGAAAAATCTATGCCTGTGCTTTGATTGCTCAAGGTGGACAAAGCACTTACAATGGAATATCACCTTAAATTAAAGATATACAGCTGCTTCTTTTGTTTGGATTGCTTGCATGCTTTTTCACCCAGTACAGCATCAAAAGCTTAGACTGTCTAGAAACACCAGGCTCTTCTGAGATGCTTTTAGGATGCTTTGGAAACTAATGAAAAGCAACCCTCATCCAACAATGCTGGCCACTCACTGGAGGATGTCTATGGGATACAGGGCACTCTGCTGGCTTTTACGCCACTTTGTAATCACTGGTAATGGGACAGAGGAATATCGATAAGTTTTTACACCTGGTTGGTTTCTCACACCAAAGTGGTGTAACTCATCACCCACAAGCCAGCAGAAGCTATGAGGGTTGATGCTACTCAGCTGACCTCCTCTTTTTACATCCTTTGGAGCCAGGGTTGTGCTCATCTGGGAGGAGGAGATTGCCATCACACGGCTTTAGAGAGTGATCCAAAACATATGACATATAACACATAGCATAGAAAAGATTAGACTTTTCTCCCAGTGCCTGGGAACCACTAATTAATGGACAAGAGACTAAACCATATTTTTGTGCTTCCCAACCACAATAAGTGCTCCTCAGCTGTAGCTCAAGACTGGACTTAACAGCACAATACTTCAGTGTTCTGGCTAATTACCATGTATAGACTGTTACATTATAAAGGAGGGATTCCCACTAGATTATTCACATAGAGAAAGTGATATTAAAATGACAAGCCACCAAGAGGTCAAATAACCAGTTGCCAGAAGTTAGAATAACTAGACTGTGGAGCAGCAATATCTGAGGAGCTGGCATGTGTCCCAGGACTGGTTGTCACACAAATGAAAGAAAAGACAGCTGGAATCTTTTTGGATCAACTGTTATTTTCTCTGAACATAGTGTAAATCTATCACACTGATTTTTCAACCAAATGCCCGAAGTAGGAGTTGAGAAACTGATTCAGTAAAATATAAGTTCTCTTTATACCTTTTTTCTATGTGTGAACTTCATCTACTTTGTTTAGCGTTATCCTTTGGGATCAAGAACTGTTCAGACAGCCTGAGCATAGTCTGATTACAATTAGGGCTCTCCAGTGCTCCTGTACTCCAAGTAAATACATTACATCCTCTCCTGCCGAAAGGTGTATTCTCCCATTTTGGCAGAAACAAAGTCACTGCACATGTATAACTGAGCAACTACCCTTTCCCTCACGGTGGGGTCAAAATCCCAGTGTGAGGCTGGGTAAGAAACACTGAGATTTTCCTCAACCTGATTCTTTTCTCTGGGCAGCTCTTGTTTCACCTTCAGTTAAAGTTTAGCTGTTTCCTATACATTCAGTGCCATCTCTTTAAAGATGTACATCTGAATGGGCAAGAAAGTTAAGGATTAGCAATGGGCAGAGGTCAAGTCCGTCAAGACTTTAAGCATGTCGTTGGTTGTAAAAAAGATTACATTACTGGCAGCTCTTTGCCAGATCAGTACTTCGATGCCAAATGTTAATCCTTGCTGGGGACAAGATGGCTTGTAAATGTTACAGGAGAACATAGCTTTTCCTGTAGAAAACAGGCATTTATGGTTAAAACACTGGGGTTATTTTCTCATGCTTACGTTCGCATTTCATGCCAATTCACTCTTACTTGCTATAAGCTTTGCTTCAGTACTTACATTTAATCGCTTCAGATCTTTATTTGTATAACTAAGGAGAGCATGGTTGAGTTCTTAAAGCACTCTGTAGCAGAAAAGTCAGCTCAGCCTCAAGCTTTCCCAGAGAACTTACTCTGACACTGGGCAAAGCTTGTTTGTTTGCTGAACCTTAGTTTTCCCATCTGTAAAATGAAGCTGCATGTAAAAAGAATCCTGTAAAGTTTTATTTATGACTGTCAGAAAAACAGTGTTTATTGGATTTATAAAGCAATCTACACATTTTAGTGTGGCTAGCTATGTATCTTTGACTTTATAAGTAATGTCTTTTCCTACAATCAGACAGCTTTGGGCGAGCTCAAGTTTCCAGGTCAGGTGTCTACACCAAGGTAGCCAAGGCATAAGCCAACACAACTTTTTAAAATAATAGAAGACTCAGTTGGCTCAAAGTTTATTCTGCTGTGGACCGAGAGCACAACTGGGTGTAACCAGCAGCTGTTATTAAAAGTGTGCAAGACACTGCATGTGACTAAGCACAGTCAGGAAATTGATATTGCACCAGTAGATGTCTAGCAGCTGACTATGCTCATACAGCTATACCCCAGTGCCCAACCTATAGGAAGTCCTTTGGCTGCCCCATGTGAAAGGCAAGAAAGCAAATATGAGTGCAAACTGTGCTCACACCTGCTTTTGGCATCTTGAGATCCTCATTGTCTCCATGCCTCAGTTTCTCATCCTATTTTGGGATGTAATAAAACTATGATAAGGCAGAAATCAATAAAGCTTCACTTTAAAGGGTCTGATGAGGTTAAAAACACTAGTGCCTGATG
Organism: Nyctibius grandis; assembly: GCF_013368605.1. Taxonomy (NCBI): domain Eukaryota; kingdom Metazoa; phylum Chordata; class Aves; order Nyctibiiformes; family Nyctibiidae; genus Nyctibius; species Nyctibius grandis. The sequence continues at coordinate 21,988,784 of NC_090668.1, read as the reverse complement.
CGCTGGTTCTAGCAAAGGCAACCATGTAAATTCCCAGATAGATTTGGTAACGGAGTCCATAAAATAAGAAAAGCAAATTCAATCTGGGGAAATCTGAGCTTCTGGGTTTCATGCCACATACATTTAGTAGCTATAAAATTAGAATACTCTGGCAGAAGGGGATTCAACATTTTTTCTGGCAAGAAGTAAAAAATGATATGTGGCATACTAAGTATCAAATTGTGTTAGTTCAGTTTTGTTATGCAGATGGACTTTTTTCCTTCGCTTCTACTCTTTAAAATGTTTTGAATTAAAATAGCTTACTCAAGGTCACTGAAGGCATATGGTCCTGCTCAAAACTTTAAACAATACATTAGTTTTTACAACCTTTTGTAATTTGGTATTGTATACAACATGGTTATAGACGGAGTTTCTGTAATCTTTGCAGTGGGTGACAGAAATATGAGAGCCAAATTTATAAGCCATTTAGTGAAGCATTTAATCAATTTCATGCATAGGAAATAACTCCGATTGCTTTACTTTATCAATCTTGCTTTCTCAGAGACCTGCAGTCACCCCAACCTCAAAACACTTACGTGCATGCGGGGGGAACCATATGCAAAAATCTAATGCTGTACACAGTGTCAGGAACTTCTGAGGGCTGCTTAAACTTACTTGCCAGCATCAATAATCCCTCTTGAGGCTGTTAATATATTTCAGAAGGAAGTCAGAAAGCTTAATATTTATAGGTAGTTGCAAGGCCCCTTTTTACAGAGTTTTTCATTAAACAGCCTTTATCTAGAAAGGGTCTTTGACACTGTGTAGAGTTATGCAGATTAAGCTTGCCTCTAATACTAAAGAGTTTGTGTATGTTGCCTTTAATCACTTACAAACACCTAAAAAACCTCCTTGCATCACAAGTCCCTGTTTCCATAAAATACGAACAGCAAATCATTTGACACGTTCAGAGAGACACTGCCTGAGATGGTATTGCTCACTACGGCCATAATAAGAAAAACACCACATTGAGGTCTAGACTGTCTTAGACCATGTAAACAGTTAAAAGGCACACTTACCCGTGACTGTAACTGGGGGAAGATTTATCACGTAAGAAACTGAAGGATTAGAAAAGTTCCTCTTCTGGCCTTCAAACCGTAGCTCTGAATGGACCACCTGAACCTTGGCATTGAGCAGCAGAGGGGAACAACACTCCTCACCCCTTCCATAAGGCAATTGGTGAACTGGAAGATCCTTAGCTCTGTTCTTTATCTAGTGGCATCTGTACTCATAAGGAGATGGGATAGGACTGGTTTACCAGTATATGCCAGCACAAGGTACTACTCTTTCTCCAGGAGGCAAAGGAAAACATTGTCCAAACCAATCTCATTCACTTCTCCTGTATCTGAAATCCCTACCTGGACTAAGAGGTGGGGCCTTAAAAGCCTATTTCAGAGCACACTTTGTTTTCATGTACTACAACAGCTTGTACAATACCCTAAGCAGAGTACTACACAGTGCCTTTTTTTTCCCTGAGTGAAAAATTCCTGAAGGAGCAAAAAGGCAATCTCTCTGATAATCATCAGCTGCTCAACTATATTAAATTTAGACAAGGCTACAATAGTGCCAGAGTTGTCCCCTGCCCTCTAAAATTAGAACTGAAAGAATGGTGGGCATAGCGCTAAATATATAACTCATTTAAAAATAATGTGCTCTCAGGCTTTTCTAATGCTTGAAAAACTGATAATCATAAATCCCTAAAGATCTGTTTGCACAGCCAGCCTGCTTCCACCAGCCCCAAACATGTTTCAGTAGGATATGTCCTTTCCTGAACATTCACTTTTCTTCACAGTGTGTGGGCAAAAAAGCAGTAAAGGTTTGCTGCGGTTAAACAATATATTTCCTATTTATCTAAGAGGACAGAAGCTTAACCTGGCCTCTACTTTCTATATAGAAGCAGAAAAAGAGAGGAAAGAAAAAAGGAATAGTTAATATTTACTATCTCTCATAAGCACTAGTCTTGGAAGAGTGGATGGAGACAATCCATTTGAAATGACCAAAGGTGTGAGCTTTATCCCTTCAAGCTGTAGAAAAATCTTAGCAAACCTCTGCGGAAAAAAACTCCCCACAAATTAAGAAACCTCATCTTCCTACTTCTATTTCTTAGATTTAGCAAAATGTAGCACTAACAATTGTGGAATAAATAAAATAAGCAGGATGGATTAAGAGCAGTTTTGTATAGAAAGCAAACCATGGAAAACCTACATGGAAGCATCTTCCTTTCTTTCAGGATCAGAGCAGTTTCTGCCTAGAAGATGATCTCCCCTTTCCTTCTCAACTCCCTTCTAACAACACATAAGACCTCCCAGAGGAGAAAATGCATAAAGAAGAGCAGCCCTGGGGCTGCACTGAATATATAGCCAGTTGGCACCTGGCATGTAAATTGACCCAAGGGAATGCTGGGACCTTGGAGGACTTGGAAGTCTCCATCTCATGAGACCAGGGGTGTCTCGGAAAATGTAGGCTTTTATTTGCCAGCTGTTTCTCTTTTTTGGTTATTTCAACTGTCAGAGCATCTGTAGCAAATGGTGAGCTTTTGAGAAGAGTGACACAAGGGGATGGGAAATATTTGCTTGGGAGGATTTCATGGAGGTACCCAAAAGCACCCCCCTGTTTGGTATGATTCTTCCTTGGGGTGGGGAGAATAAATCTGGGCTCTATAAAAAGCTAAACCCCACTTAACTAGTAAAATTAGGGATGGAGATGGTGTGTGAAGTTGGGGGCCTTAGTTAAAGGAGATGCTGCTGCTTCATGATGAAATTTAGCTAAATACAGTGGGTTTGTTTGGTGTTTTTTTTTCTTCTTTAGTTGCTCTTTTTTCCCCCCTGTGCTTATGGGAAGCTGGAGAGGGCTTAGGTCTGTGCTCTTGGTCTTTTGAAGGGCTGTGAGAGGTGCCTGTGCCACAAGAAGTGGGTCTGGACTTCATCTGCGAATATAAAAGCTTGTTAGGGAAGCAAACGGGTCATATTACACAATTCTTGTACCTTAAATAAATCAAGAAAGGTGTAAATGTGCTACTCATGAACTTATTTCTCCCTTGGGCTACTTCCATGAGATGTTTCTTTCTCTTCCTTCCCCCCTCATTCTACCTTTGCTGCTTTGGATGGCATCAGCTTGTTGGAAGGGTTTGCTGAAAATAGTAATATTAAAAAGGCATGTTTTCTGTTTGCTCATCTGGAATATTCCAGGAGGGATTAACTCATTTAATTCTTCACCCCATAAATTTGGGGTTCCCTTTCTAGTTTTGTCTTGCAGAAATGTTAAGACAATAAAAGTATAAGTAAAAGAAGATGCAGGTCTTTTTTTTTCTTTTTTCTAGATAGAGATATACCTCTTGCAATCTTAATCACCAGGTGGTCTGTTTTGGTGGTTTTTTTTTTTTTTTTTTAAGAATAGCAACTGGAATAAAAATATTTGTGCTTTTCTGCTGAAGGAAGACAGTTCCTACCTGGAAAAGGTTCTCACAATATGAATCCAGGTTTTTGGGAGGAGAAAAAGAGTGTAGGAACCCAAGGTTCAATTTTTTTTTTTGAGGATCCAGCATGTGGATCCAGAGATGAGCAGGCAGTGCAGAGCTTGTGCCTGGCGCTGGTGGCTGTTCACACATGAGACATCCCAGTTCGATGTCAAGGGATCTGCAGTTAACTGATGCTCTCAAGGTACTCCCCAAAACTCAGCTGGCAGAAAGTCCATTCTCCATCTTATCTTCTGTATCCCCAAGGAAGTGGAGGTTTGGATTTATTCCTATTTGCTCATGAGAGTGTAAACTTAAATCTTACCTCTAGGAGAATGCCTTAACTCTCACCCAATGGGCTGTTTCTGGAGAAACTGGTGGTTTTGATGACCCTATTCTGAAAATGATCCCTTCGCTGCTCCCAGGAGTTGTTTGCTACTCTTTGGACTTTTCTGGACTTGGTCTAAAGTTGCTCAATTTTTACTAATGAAAGTAAAGGAGAATTAAAGAAGTGCCACTGCCTACTCACTCGCCAAAGGTGGTTTTCTTGAAGCAGAATAGTCGCAACAATTTGAAAACCTCAATCAAGTTTTTTTACTGTTTAAAAAACACAATATTTTATGAGTGTAATTTATACACAGAAAAGAAGAGGACTATTCCCAATATTATCTTTATCTTCTAGACATAAATAACAAACAACTCTGGTAATCAAAATTTACTGCAATTGTAATAGGTTTTGGCATCGTTTATGTATTGCAGGGAATGTTAAGATAATGTTGACTTTCAGGACTGAGGCCAGTTTTTTTGGGTTGTTATTTTTTTTCTTTTTTTTCTAGGCTGGATTCATTATAAAAAAAAAAAAAGACCAGTATATTTGTGGCTTTTATGGCATTCAAGAGATTAATTCTCATAAATAACACTGTTTATACCTCCTAATCAGAAAGCTGAAATTATCTGTGACAATGTGAACACTAAAAAGTTGTATACTATGAAAATATTTCAATAATTAATGCATGCACTATCTAGAGCAATTGACAGTGAGGTCATAAACATAATGGGCCATCTGTGTTTGATTTGTATCTGAAAATGCTTAAAGGGAAAGGCAGGTAATTCAGGCTTCTCTTACAAATGTAGACAGGCAGGATTTTTCACCTTCTCAGAAGGTTGTTGAACCATTTCATTGCTTTAAAGAAGAAGAAGAAAAAAAAAAGTTCTTCCAGGCTAGAGCCTTTTAACACGCTTGTATTTTGCTCCTGTATTCTCTGACAGGCAGAGCACACCAGTGGAAATTTTAGTTTTCTTTTAGAGTACACAGAGGGTTGTCATTCTCCCTTATTTACTTTATATTGTTTGCTCTATTAAAAAATGCCACTTCAGGCTCCTGAGCAATCCCACTAGCTCACTTTGCATTCTGGGACCTGGGTTTAAATAGTTTCCTTTGGACCTTTCCAAGTTCAAATCTGCACCAGGCTGTTGAAAGACAGCATAACTTTTATGCAGGGATCTGGCTCGTTGCACCTTTATGACCCTTCTCTGGATTTGTCCCAGCTTGTCTCCTGAACCTTTTCTCCCCTGTGAAAGTCGAGGTTTAGGTTACCTGCCTATCTGGGGTTGGATTTAATTTAGCACTAGCTTTCTGTGCTGTGATGGGGAGGAATGGATTGTCCTGCTATCGTTAGGAATAACTCTCTATCTCTGAATTTATATGCATTGGCATAAAGCCAATAGCAAGCTGGAATGACTCAATAAATAAACAACCAAATACCCCTCTTGTTTTCACTGGCTGATTTGATGACAGTCGGACTCCTGCTCTTGGCACTGACTGAGGCTCTACTGAAGGAAATGCCATTATCTTTCCCGTGCCAGGCAGAGATTAATACATTCTTAGAAAATGAATCCAGACAGGACTTCTAAATGATTTCATGTGACCTCCTGTATATCAGGGCTATTAAATACTACAAATTACCTATGATAAGACCAGAAATTGCAACCTATTTAAAACTCTGTACAATTTTCCCCTCTGTTCTGCCCTTTCTTGTTGCCCAAATATTGTGTGTAGGCAGAGAACAGGTCATAGTGAGGTAGCACCAGTGTCTAGAGAAACTGGCTGAAATATATCCAGGTAATCCCATGCTGTAAGGATTCCCTCACTGTCCCTGATAATCTGATCTGAGATTAATTTCCTTCTTGGATCTGAACCTGATGATCAGTATGATCCTGAGTATGAAAAGAACAGACAGCAGCTGCCAGCTGTGAGATCTCTCCATTGCCCACCAAAATTTTGACCACCTTTTCAGTATCTCACCCCTAGCATTGCTAAATCTTTGATGTAGCCAAGACAAAAAACTCTGGAATAAAGCAAGACCAGAGGCTGAATTATGTCACCAAGGTGTGAGAATTATTCTTGATGTTACAAGTACCTGTCTAATGTTCAGGACTGTGAAGCATAAATATTTTCTCAATGTTGAACCACAATGGTAATAAAAGAAGGCAAGGTCCCAAATTTGTGGAGTAGTAAGAGGAAGACTTTGGTTTATGGATGCTGAGGCTGGCAATGTGCTTCTCTCACTGGCATGAGCATCCTTCTTCTTTCCCCATATTCTCTCAAATGTGAGTGTGTATAAATTGCTGGGTGTTGCAAATCAGACCATGGAGAAGATAAATTCTATGTTGTCTCAATGAAAGTAAACAAACACCCTTCGCCTATGTTTATCTTCAGCTGTACTGTTGTATCTACAGATTGAAGAATTTCTCCTAAGAGCTACAACAGAACCGTTCCCCCCCTCCCTTTTTTTTTTTAATTTTTAAAGAGCAGATTTTACCTTAAACACTTCAAGCCCACTAGTCTCGGAATGTAGCAGTTTTCAGTACTGGGAAACTGCATCTTACTTCAAAGCTGAGCTTCTGTAACTTCTGTTTCCAGTTTTGCATCTTGTCCTGTTGTTGGCAGCAAGGTCAAATGCCCCACGTTAACCAATATAATCCCTGCGTACAGGCACCACTGCTCAGAAATCAAGTCCTCCTCCTTCCTTTCTGCTAGACTGCAGAAGTTGAGTTTATACATTGCACAATAGTGCTTGTTTGTAGTACCTAGATTATTTTCATCTCCTGTGATCTTACTTCAGTATTTGTCTCCCTTTTGAAAGTAGAGCTGGGCCCAGCTGCCGAATGATTTGTCTTACCAGTGCTTTTTTTTCAGAGACAAGATAATTTCCTTGTTTCTACTTGGATCTTTCTTTTTTTATTCTAGCTCTGGACTCCAGAGGGTTTTGGCCTCTTTATGCTACAGCATTGAATAGAGGTGGAGATTAAATCCTTCAGGTTCAACTGTTTTGAGACAGTTTCTATAAAAGTAGCCTTGTTCCCTGAATTTGCTGTGTTTAACTATATTGCAATAAACACAGAATAACAGACTGCTCTGAACCAGAATCTTGTCCTCTCCCATCATTTGCTACCATAATAATTCTTCCTGTCACTTACAGATTTTATTAGCACAATTTTATGTACTACGTGAAAATTTCATTATAAAGTTCATTATATTGTAAACTGCAATTTGGGTCAAACCAAAGCAAAATCTGACCCAAGCATTGTCTGGGATAGATGCTTAGGGAAAGATTATTAGGAGGAGTACTCTGTACCCTCCTGGTTTCATAATCAGCAATTAAAAGACATCCAAAGCTGATGTTTAATATTACTCAGTGAAGTTTCAAGCTTTTAAAAATACATATATACTTGTGTTCTCTGCAACATCTGTGAAAATGAGTTCCGTCATTTAATTTGTGCTGAGGAGAAAAATACTTTCTTGTAACAGATGCCCTATATTATATTCTGAAAAATAGTGAATAATCATTCTCTACTTAGCTTCTCTACTCTATTCCAGATTTTATAGGCCAGATATCATGTCCCCTCTTTCTTTTTTCAGGTATTCTTTACTTTAAAAAAAGCAGTAAGGTGTTATAATCTTCTGTATCTATTTTGAGTCAGAATGACCAGAACTACCATGGATTTATACATGGCATAAGGATATTTTCTGGGTTTTCTTCCTCTACTCATATTCTTGTATCTTATTTTCCCTTTTATGGAGCACTGAATTGATGCTATACAGTGAATTATTCACAATCACTGAGATCTTTCAGCCATAGATGTGTCTGGAGCCTGTGTGTGTGTGTGTATAATACTTGCGTTACTCTCCACCCAGTGACACCAAGATTCTTCTGTTTTTTTTGATAATTCTCTACCATGTGTTCATATATGATCAGCGTAGTTGGTAACATGGGGGTACCGGGGGTACTCTGCTCAAAAACTCTCCCTGATCTGAAAATAGGGTATTTATTCTTGTAACCAACTCATCCTATAATAACTCAGTTTAAGGGCCTTTACAGTGAAACCATCTCAAAATCTTTCCAAAAATCTGAATACCCTTCCCGGAGATGCACGTGCATTTGTTGACTCCTTTGACAGAACTTTATTAAAAGGGGTTTGTGCAGACCAAGGAATGGTGCTGAATATCACTTGGCATTAAAAACTGTGGCAGTTTTGCTTTACTTAGTTAAATTTAAGATGATTTCGAAAGGAGAGCGTGGCTTTCTACTTAGGACTGTGGTCTGGCATTCAGGATACACAGGTTATACTTCTCCTCTGCCAAAAATCTGTCTTACTGAGAAAGTTGTTTCATCTTTCTATGGTGCAGCTGCTCAGGGGTGCAATCATTACTCATTTCTTCCTTCTCCTCTATTTAACTTCGAAATTTTCCAGGGTAGGGGCAGCACATATATATATGTACATATCTTTAAACCATTTTGTTTGGTAACTCTGGACAATGTCATAATCCAAGCTGATAATGCATTTGTTAAAGTCAAATAATTTGATAAGGGCATTAGGTTACTGCTTTTAATCAAGCTCTATTTCACTCTTTCAATTAATACATTTTTTTTTGAATTTTGGTGATACATTATCTCAATGAGAATATTTATTTTGGTCACTAGATCAACCAGCACGCCTTAAGCAGTTTTCAAATTCTATATTATTGCAAGTAAAATTATTTTTCTATTATTCTGCTGTTTTAAGGAAACTAGTTGGACTCCAGCACTAATAATGTCAGCAGAAAAAAAAAAAAACAAACAAGGACTTTTTTCCTGAGATTTCACTAAGGTGTGATAATTAAGAAATGTGAAGAGAACAAAACCCCACAGTGCCTCTGCACTGAAGATGTTGTGCCTTAAGAGTCTGAGTAATAACTATTGGGTCAGTGACCATAAAACAGTCCTATAAATGCAGAATACAAGATCTGAACAGGGGCATTGCCTCGCAACAATTATGCCAGCAGCTAATGGTACTATCTAGTGGGTTACTCGTCCTTCCCCTCTCCCCATTTAAAGTGACACCATCCCTGTTTTCACTCTGCATCTATCATAAAGACACATTGATTTCCTTTCAGAGGAAAACACATATTTCTTCCCTCCTGCTAAGAAGATAAATCTGACAGATTTTAATCAAATGTAGTTGTTCACAACTATAGAAACGTTTCCAGTGTCATAGATGAAAACCTTTTTTTTTTTTTCCTGTTTTGAAAAGGAGGAGGTTTCTGGAAGCCAAGTTTATTTGGAGAGTACACCTGTGCTAAAAATCTTACTATATGCACTGGCAGTTAACATTTCAGAATGCCCTATGGGCAGGTTTAACTTTACTGCCCTCCAACATAATGCCTGTCTTGTAGTGGTAACCATGAATACTGCTATAGTTAAGGGTCTGTCAGTGGTTCTATCATAAACTCCCCTGTTTCCAGGGTTTTTATAACTCAGCCATAAAAACTCTCTCCAAGCTAAAACTTAGCTTACCAAGGCAGACCTGATTCTGATCTTGAAAAGGCAGATGATACATATCCCTCTGTCTCTTCTGAAATTAGCTATGATCCCCAAGGAAGGGCTCTTACAAACCATGGGTGCCATACATGTCCAGCAATATATGATAGATGAAGGGGGAATAGTGCCTTAGAAAGGCTTTCATCCTCTTCAAATGGCAAATAAATTGGTCTTTTCACTTTGAAGCAAGAGGAGTCAAACAACACAGTGCTTTTCAATTTAAATTGCATTTTTACTTTAGTCTTTTATTTCTTAAAGTAACTTTAGGAGCTCATTACTTCTTAGCCTGGGCCACAGGCAACAATCTGATAGCATTTAGAAATGTGGAATATCATTCACTATTTAAGTATTACTCTGGATTTAAATCAGTGGGAATGAATGTAGAAGTGGGTATCCTGAAGAAAAAGATCAATCAAATCTGAGTAGAGCCAATGTTCAGTGCAACACGGAAACCATGGCTATTGTGACCCTGGAAGAAAGGAAACGGTCTTAAAATGCAAAATTACAATTTAGATTTCTGCTTATTTGACTGTAGACTTAAAGCCAGCTTGTAGGCAACGTTGACTGCAATGAGCTCCAGAAATAGAGCAAATGTTGATGCATAATAATATTCTATAATGGCAGCTAGTAGATTTTGAAATAGGTTGTACACTCTTCAGCAGAAGTAGGATGTGATGGATGGATGCTAGCTGTGTTATGGTTCTGATGCTGCATTAATGCACACTAACTAAAACAAATACAGCAAATTTTGGATAGTGAAACTAGTTTTGTGGGGAGCAGGAGGAAACGTTCAATTCTGCCAGGATATCCACAGGCTTTTTGTTCTGTGGTAGTATTTATCTATTAATACTTGAGGTGCTCCTGTGCTCTTTATTACATTCCTGAGTACCCCAAAGCTGAACACTCACTAAATATTTGGAATTTGAACCTGCATGTACATCTGGTCAATGGTGAAGAGAAAATAAAGGAAATACCTTGAATGTGACTGTTTAGAACAAAGAACAGCAGGTCAGTGCTGCGTCCTGCTGAAGTGTTTGGCTGATATTGGTTAATATTTGACTAATAAAGCTGCACCTCTGATCATTTAAAACCTGTACTCTGTTATTGTAAGTCAGTTAGAGATTCTTCAACAACCTGAATTTGGTGCAACAAGCCTTTCTGCTTCTCAATCTGATTTCAGCCAGTCTCCAGTTGGGTAGTAACCAGTGGGCTAAATGGTTGAATTTGATGTGGGCAACATTTCATTAGACGACCGGCTAGAAGAGCTGACAACTTCACACGTTTATTTCTAGTGCTGGGTTATATCTCTAGTATTTGACATTTTTACTATATTAAAATTTGGGTTCTAAGGAGCAGGAAAGTAGTGACTCAAATTGTCGTCTCTCCTACGGTGGTTTTATTTCTGGGTGCCATACGAGGTGTGTGGCGTCTATTGCTGCTCCTGTGCCTAAGTGAGGAATAGGCGTATTTGCTTTGCCCCGTCCTCTGGTTGTCGTTTTGGTAAAGCTTGTTTGGCTTGACTGGGGGAATAACGTGGGCCATGACGTGAGCTGGCATTGCCTTCAGGGAGAGAGGAAGAACAGCAGTCCAAAGTGTGGTTTGGTCCTTGTTCTCCCCCTGCTCTGCTCCTGGGACAGCCGATCTGTTCAGTGCCTCCAACTGCTTCACGCTCCAACCCAGGGCAGCAAAGAAGAGGGAGGAAACTACTGATCCATCTCTTCCAAAGAGCAGTTTATAACGGTCTAAGGAAGAACTATGCAAAACGAAAACAAATTAAGTAGGAAGGGGAAAAGTGCTGTTTATTTGCTATTTCTACACTAATAATGGAACGTTAATTTAAACCAGGATCCTTTTTGGAAATGAGTCAGAAGTAAGCCCTGGCCAAAGCCATTCTTACTTTTAAACAGTATTTCTGCTTCTGTGTTGCAGGGAACTTTTACAGCTTCTGCCCCTAAGCCAGATCATTCAGACCTTACACTTCTTTAGATCGAAGTCAACGAGATGATGTTCTGGTGACCAAGCTTTTCTCTAACACTTGTGCCTTTATGAATCTCTTCTCTTCAAAGATATCAAGGAAGTTTCTCCTTTTAAGGAGTCTAGTCTCCCAGTGATCTTGGGATGGATTTGCACATTTAAGTCCCATCAAATGCTAATAGGAATTCCTTGGTCAAATCCTCTGCCCTGTCCCTCTTCATGCCTCACTGGGAGAAAAGAGCCATTAGTGTGTTTAAAAGTAAATTTCAAGGTCTCCTTTTTGTGTGTTCCAATGGCCGAGGTTTATTCTTCTCATCCTTTTTATTTTATTGTGAGGCACCTTGAGTTATTTGCATGATAAGACACCCTGTAAATGGATTATATTGTAATGCATTGTGTAAGTCTAATGCTGACAACAGCTCGGTTTGGAAGTAAGATAGCAACTTAGATTTTTAGTTTCTGATGTGCCGTGCAGAGAAATGCCTTTTGAGAAGCATGAGGCAAGGCAGAAGGGATGAGGAGGAGGCAGCTGGAGTTAAGTTGTATGAATAAAGCAAGGGAAGACTAGTGTTAAAGAGGAGTTGAATACATTAACTTCTCAGCCTCCAAACTGGAGAGAATCAATGGCACAAATATGAGTGATTCTCCCCTCTCTGCAGTAACAGTTAATGTGGTTTTTCTCTTCATTTTTGCAAGGATAGCAAAGGAATGACAATGCTTTCTGGTAACAACCTTTCATATGTGATGAGTGTACCTTTGCAGCCACTATGTCCAGAATATTATGTCATTATATGCTACCTACTTATAAACTGAAGTTGGTCCCCTAGGGAAGCCCTATATTTCAGAAAAAGTGGTGAAATGAACAAAAACCTGTTTTTTGGAGGGAGGTAGATTGCTCTTAACTCTCACTGGACCATGTAATGAGTGCTGGTGCAGGAAGTTTGGTAGCCTGAGCGTAAAGCGTGGAAAACATACACTCCCCAGGAACAGTATGTTTAAATCCTGGCAGAAACAGCCTGGCTTTTCCTTCCAAGGTAAATAGGCAGTTTGCATTGAGTGGGTATTTTAGATAATACCATAAAAATATAAACTTGGTGTGGAGACTAAAGTGATTGTCATCTATGCTGAGTCCTGCATATGGCTGCATTGAGTGTTATATACTCAAGATATTCTCTGAAAGTGGTGGAAATATTCCTCTTTCTCCCTTTCATTTGCAGTATTTAAACTCACCAGTCTTTCAAACCTTGCTTCATACAACTCAAGGCTTGAATAAAATGATAGTAATTAAACCAAAGAAGACGACTCTGTTTCACTTGTATGGTTTTGGCTTAATTCTGAACGGTACCCAACGCCCTTCTGCTGGTCTAAAGTTCTTGAACACTTCAGTTTTCAGCATGCACGTGGTATCATTTCATGCTGATAGAACTATTCATGGATTAAACTTCAGTTTGATAGGTAACGGTAAATATTTTAAGCAACCGTTTATTACCTGTAGTGGTTGAATGGTGGAAGCTGAAGAGTCATGCAAAATTTATGCATCACTTAAAATGAAATGCTGCTTGGAATCACTTTAGGTTTCATTTTTTAACTCAAAGTAGTCATGAATAGCATTTTTAAAAGCACTTTGATCATTGCACTCTTAAAAAAAAAGAGGGGAGATAGGAGTATCTTTTGGGAAGAAGTCTTTGAAATCATAAAGTGTAACTAAACTTAGTCAGCATACTGTGACCTGTCAGGAAAGGACTGATCCTATTAAAGCTCCACTGCATGCGGCCAAAATACTTTAAAGAGAATTCAGTAGATTTCTGTGTTTACTGACATCAGTGTGGCACAAGAGGAAGATTGGCTTCTATGTGGGGTTTTTTTTTCAAGAGGAAAAAACTTTTTAGAAGAACCACCAAAGCATTCCTGATTTATGCTGCTGTTTTGGTGACGACGCAGCTTCTGGGACATATTGTCACTTCATTCAGCTTTCTGAATGTGTGGTTGTTTGGAAAAAGGGAGATTTTGATTTACCAATCCATTCTTTTCAATTAAAATATATAGAGCTGCTTGTCTTCCCTGCAATTTGGATTGATTCCATGGTTATGAGGAAAGAATTGTGCACTAACCGTCCCTTATAGATGAGTGGCGTCTAAAAGTGGATTAATTCTAGCAATCTGAGGGAAGCAATATGAGGATATGTCTCACTTGAGTGCATGGTTTTATGCCATTGCACTCCTACATTGATAAAGAGATCTGTACAGTTGCATGGCCGACACCAGACTCAGGGCAAGAAACTTTTAATATTAGTTTAAATTAAAACAACTGGTGCTTTTAAAGAGAGGAAGAGGTTCTTTGTAAAGTACAAATAAATTCTCCATCTCTCTCTGTGAAGACGTCACTAACAACTCATTTAAACTCTTCTCGTAAAAAGAGCATTTGTGTTCTAACAAGAAGTTTTGCAATCTGGAACAAAATGTTACTGATTGGGGAATTTGGAACTCAGCTGCTCCTGAATGACTCCAGATTTAATTCCATTCATGTCAGTGCTATTATTCCAGATTTGCATAAGAGCAATAGGTCATACTTTAGAGAAATCAGTGTTACTGAATCATTGTTTGATTAAGAAAAAAAATAGTAGAACCTTCTTTTGTCCCTAGAACCAATATTCTTACATCCTTTGGCAGCTGAAAATGTCTGAAGCAGGTGAAAGCAAAGCTGTGCAACCCGTATTACATTTCATGAAAATATCTGGCATGTGCAGTGTCCTTTCCTTTTGTGGGTTCACCTGTTTGTGTGGCTTCTGTGCTATGTGGGGTGAGAGCATTGTACCCGAGATGGCCTAGGGTGCAGTAAAAACATTGTAGAATAAATCAACCTGCATTTGAAATCAGAAATCAGAAATTTTGCTTTATATACAGGGATGCAAAGACTGACATAACACTACTGTTATCTGAAAGAAAAACAGAGTGATCAAAATTGATAATAATTCTTCCATTAAGTGACAGATAAAACTTCAATTAAGACAGCCTACTCGAAGCTCAGGATGCTTCATGTGTGTCTAACTGTGACTGGCAAAAATATTAATTTTAACAAACATCAATTAGCAAGTTTTTGTCTGTAGCTGAGAAGATAGTTGTTGCATGCAAGTGTATGTGCATGTGTATGTATACATGTGCACGTAGAAGCGTGTGACATCTAGAAAAAGCATGAGGGTTCTCACATATCCTGCAATATTTAATGCAAGGTTGTCTGGTGTCTAAGCAATGTGTCTAAACACATGCATGCATGAATTTCTCAGTAGGATAGGGTGCCCTTAGCATAAGTAAGCATCAAAAAGGTGTGGCTAACATGAGCTATTTGTACATGAGGCTGCATCTAGCACCTTTCAGTGGTTCACCAGGTGGGCACCAATTTGGGATTTCTCTATTTTTGTGGGCTTGAGCTGAGACAAACTGGGTGAAAACCTGGCCCCACTGCTTCAGGCTCCTGACAGTCCCAGGGAGAGGTTACAGCTCTGCCTTCCTCCTCCAGCTGAGGTGTCTGGGGCTATTTCCATCTTCCAGAGCCCTGGAGTTTCCCCATAGCTTGTAGCCCCAAGGGACTGTATGGTTGCTTGTCCTAGAGCCAGATTAGACTGAGGTCAATGGCATAACTTGCCGTCCAATTTTTGGGGACTAAGGTTACACCACTGATGTTACAGGAGAAGTGCTAAATGGCAGAATCAGCTGGATGTAGTGGCTACTTTAGAGTATTTTAGCCCTGTGGCTTGAGCATTTGGGTTATATTTTAGCAACTGAGATGACCGTTCTTTACAGATATTAAGAATGCAGAGCCCTGTGAATAGCGGAAAATTTAACATTTCATGGATATCACAACTCACGCTCTTTTTTCAGTAATACTAGTGTGTTGTAATTCTTTTTTGCCCTTTATTATCCTTTTACACTGCCACAGAATGTGCTTTCATCTTTTGGAAATGACCCTTTAATGTAGTGGCTAAAATTTAATTTAGAATATTTTGTTCTAAAAAGTGTGAGCTTTGTTTCACAGGAATAAAACTGAGGCTTCCATGTTTTTTTATTGTGAATTTTAGAGCAAAAATGCAGTTTTTAAAGAAAATGATTGGATTTTTTCCTGAATGATCAATCTGCAAACTCTACTCAGCCTTGCAGACCAGGTTGTGTTCCTCCTGAGGTGTGAGTTCTTGCTATCAACATGAATTCTGGTATCACATCCTTCCAGTGATGGCTGTGTTGCCTCTTTCATGTTAAAATAAGCATAAAGTAATTAAAACTTAATTTTCTTTGCAAGATATGGAAAGAAACATGATTCTAAAGCACCTTGGAAAATTCTTTTGAGAAACAAACTGCTTTTTTTAATAGGAGGGTTTTTTTTCCCCCAGTGTAAAGCAGAACTTTGAATTTTGAATGAGGTTTACACTCCTGTGTGGGCCCTAATAAGAAAGTTGTTACCCACTCTCATCTCTGGGAAGCTTTCAAACCGTGTTTAACTGGAACATCAGAGACAGTCCCTTCTGCTGGCCAGAATAATTTCAGTTCCAAACATCTTTATAAAGAAATGCAAGAGCAGATGCTTGTATTTTTTTATTGTCTTAGTGCCTAGTTTACTTGACTATAGTAGCTACAGAGGACTTTTTCCTGTATTACTGTAACTTTTAAAAATTTTTCTGTGTGGTTATCAAAGTTTTTTACCATTCCAGCTACTGATTTTATTGCCTAATGCTGGCAATACTCAGTTATCTTTATCTCATCTTGATCTATGCTTTTTATTTGAGTTGCAAAAGACCACAGCCACAATTCAGCCTAAGAAGATAAACTAAAGTAATTCAAGCCCAGTGAATGGTGTTATTCTCTTGTGTTCATACTTTCATAACTTACTACTTGTCTGATCCATTTTCAGCTGTAATTTTCGTATAATCAACCTTTTCAGGCTTCTCACAAGAAAAGCTTTTGTTCACTGTGCAGTAATCAGTATTAAAGGCCTTTAAAATGGTGAAAGTCAATGACACTGGCGCATTGTCCAGATACATTGTTGTTGATGAAGGGAACTGATATTACTGTGAAAGACCAATTTCATCTCAAAGTTTTCTCATCTGTGGTGATCACAACATTTTTCACATATTGTTCTTCACAATCATGTAAGTTGGTACCCACCTCTGATATTTCATTCTAGCTGGGTGTTTTTTTTTCTTCCCCAGAATGATTTGATGGCTTGGAAAAAAGCATTGAATGGCCTCAGTCCATTAATGGAGCTTCTACAGACACCATTATATATGGGCTATATATATTACAGCATTTGAATCAGTGAAGAAAAAAATCTTATGGCAAGAAGATACTTGATCACAAATACGATTGTGTCACTATTAGATTTTAAATCTAAAAAGAACAGTTTTTTAAAAAAGAATAAGAGGATTGAAATAGTCAGTTTTTTTTTTCTAGGGGAGCACTGTACTATATGCCTAATTGTAAACCTAAGGCTAGTTCCAGAGATTTCAAATCCTTTAACGTTAAATTTGTGATTAGATGCTTTGGTGTTTGGAATTGTTGTGGAGATAATCGTGTATTCTTCTCCCAATTTTTACATGTTTATTTCAGACTCATTGCAAATTAGGTTTGTGTTTGAGTTGTCAGATAGAAACAAGGTCCTTTAAATTTTACAGTCACCAGTTAATATGCAGCCTGCGATGGTCTACACTGCTTTCTAGCCTGTTAACTCAAACGACAGTCAACATTTGGATCTAACACAAAGCTGGGGAACATCCTCACGTCACCCAAAGCTGTCCCATGCAGGAAGAAAACACTAACTGGAGTTTCTGGCTCTGGTTGCTTTCTGTTTGCCCTCAGGGTGACCAGCTGCTGAAATACAAGTTCTTATTAGTTTTACCACTCTATGAAGCAGCTTTGAAGACAGTTGATTTTGGGGCACCTTTTTGACTGGGATACCAAGTGGAAGTACTTACGGAAGCTGGCATTCAAAATTAATTGTATCTAACACAGATTGATACCTTGATATTGTCCTAAAACATATTTGAATGGAAACATTGCTACTTTTTTAACTAAGTCAAAGACTATTAGGTGCAATAGCTTTTGTTAGATTCCATAGTAAAGCTGGAAAAAACAGACAGCTATTGGGCATTGGAAGCCTTCCTTATGTCTGAAACACAGCAGCAGACTTAACTAAATACAGTTGAAAACAGTTGCCACATGTTAACTGTATTAGTCAATTAGACAGTTGCTGACAGGGAAGTGGTTGGTATTCATGAGAAGAGAATAAAGCAAAAGCTTCTTTTCAGATTTTCCTAGTTCTATCTTCTGTTTGAAATAACTATTAAACACCCATTTCCTCATTTTTCTTTTTTTTTCCCCCTCTAAGAGAATAAGTAGTGGTTTGGATTATTTCCATAATTTTTCTTTTTCCACCTTTTGCACTCCTCATCCTTCTTCTCCCTATTTTTCCTATTTTCAGACTAACTCTTCCAAATCTTTAATTCTGGAGAAGTTACAGAAGGGAACAAAGGAAAACTGAAACTCTCTAAAGTGGTTGAGCTAGTTTCATTTTTCTTTCTGCTCTTATAACTTTTCCAAACCAAACTGAAATTTTGGATATCATTCACTTATTCGACTAAAGGAACAAAAAGGAAAAATGAAAAGAAATGGTCAGGGAACAAAAACAATTCCAGCACTTGCAAAAATATCATGTAAACAGTAGGAAAAAAAAATTATTACATTTTGTACCTTGTCAAGGGGAAAACACTTGAGTTTTGAATTTTTTAATGGAAAAGTTCTTCCATTTTTATGCTGCTCTGAGAAATCCAAAGACCTCAGCTGTTTTCATCACTAGAGTTACTGCATTTCTAGTTGTCTTGGATCTTGCTTTTACAAGATGCTATCACTGCTATGCTGTGTCTCTTCTGAATTAACTGAGTTTTTCAGCTGCATATTTTAAGTCTACATGAGTCAAATGTTCATTGGACTCATCAGTCATCAGCCCCATATATCACTAATGCCAACTTTGATACTAAGATGACTCATGTCCTAATTATTTTGAATAACAAGTGTGCTCTTGTGGTAGGACAATACGATTTTGCTTGCTACAAAATGGATCAGCGGAAAGTGGCCACATAATGCAGGCTTGCAAAATGATCATGAAAATGCATGTTGGTACAAAATAGTTCACTCTTCCTTATTTTCACAAGGATGACTTTTTTCCACCCACCCCCTCAATGGGTCCATTAAGGAACCCCTGTCTCTCTGTAGATAGCAGGTAGTAGAAAGTTTAAACCTGACAACAAAGTACATGCTTTTAAGTTACTTTCATGCTGTAAAATTATTTCACCTGTAATGTGCTCTGAAAAATAACTAGACAAATGAGCCACCAAAGAGGATGTAGTTATAATTTTTTTGGTGATTATAATTTCCTTTTTGATTGTTCAACCTCTCTAATTCAATAGAACATTGACAATATTACTTTATTGTCAATGTTAACAAAAATGAGGGAAAGAAAACTCAGGCAAACCTGGTGAGATGGAAATCATATTGACACTCACCATACAGGAGAAATGTGAAGCCTGGGGAGACTACAGACTATGCTGGGCTGTAGATCATAGTGACTTCAGTGGTGGCATGTCCTGTTCAGAGCATGGCATAGAACGATGAGTGGAATGAAATGCTTTGGACTGTAACTGCCTTTCCTATCCCAGTTTAGTCTAACACCTCAATGATTTAACACCTCAAGAATTTGCCAAGAAATAGGTGGTGCTGATCTTTGATGTCCTTCAAACAGTCTCATACAAATGCCTGAGCAAGCTACTTCGGAGTATCTCTATGCTATTCTTTAGTTCACTGAAAGCTTTATCTATATTTACAACATCAAACACAGAAAGCCATCTCTTATTTGCAAGCTTTAGATGTTATTGAAGTGGTTGTTATGTTACAACTACGTCTATCAGATTCGTGTGACCAGGAAGGCTATTGTGAAGTTGTTGCCCCCACCTCTATATCTTGTAGCTACGTGTTAATAGGTGGAATTATTTATCTGTTTTACAACTGTTTTGATCCCATCAGTTATACTACTGCTTCAAGGAGCAATGAGTAAAGTTTTACTTCTGAGTTGGTGTCTTTGCAAGTTTTTCTTTTATTCTCTGAGATGTGAAGTTGTCCAGACTATCCGTGTTGTAGGCGGGAGACAACGAAATGCTTGGCAAAGTTATGCCCCAAATCCCCATCAGCTGAAAATAAATTGTTTCTAGGATGAAGTTGCCTATTTCAGCTCAGATGGAAAACTGAAGAAGGCAAAACATAGAGGAGCATGTGGACTACACAAAATGTAAACAGCTAGCTAATCTTTGGCCTGATCCAAACAAACGCTGTTGAAATCATTGAAAATATGCCAATTGACTTCTGTGGGTTTTACAGCAGGTTCTAAGTTGGCAACTACCCTTTCTAGCAAACAAATCTTGTCTACTTTTACATTTCAGACTTGTAGTTAATCAAGTTACTGAGACAGAAATGTCTTTGGCACAAACATGTTTCTCTGTTTCTTTTCCCTGCAACTAGTAATGTTTCTCCAGAAATTGCTTCCAAAAGTCTCAAAGGCCAGTATTGAGATAAGCAATATCAAAATGCTTCAGCATTAAGCTGTGATAAGTATTTCCTCCTGTTTGTTGTAAGAAAGAAGGTTTTACACAAGCCATGTAGTCTTAACTTTCACCAAGTTAAATAAAGGTTTAGTAAAAGGATTTTGTGCCCTTTTAACCCCCAATAACCAGAGTGCATCCTGTGTGACCATTCATTACACACGAAATGGCTGTAATTTATACCAAATGGGGTAGGTGAATTCAAACAGAAAGATACCATCGATGATAAAAAGATAACACTTCTCTGTAACAGATGCTTCATTTTATGATGGAAATGGGGAAGCTGAATGCTGCAGGTGCTGGGCTGACACTAGGCCTGTGGAGAATCATTAGAGCCTCCTCAGAGATCTAGGTTTACTCTGTGTTTAATCAGCCACAGTCAGAAGAAATGGCTTCATTTCAGCTTGATGAGAGCCAGATTACAAAAGGAAGATAGATGGCCAATAAGGTTCATCACTATAAGCATATTGTCTTAATTTGAAGAAACAAGCTGGCATTCTGTGCTGAGGAAAAGTGAAGTGCAATATGGCTAGTATCAAAACCTAGTTATTTCAAGTCTCTGTGCTCCTCACAATGAAAATATTCTGGCTCTTCTTCCTTTGACTAAAATATTAAAAAAATATTGCACATGCTGCAAATGACCACATTTACTCATGAGATACCTCTGCTTTGGGTTCCAAAATGCTGAAACCCATCAAAGTAATTTTGCTCATCTTAGCAATTCTCCAGCCACTTATTTATACATACATATATTATAAACACAAATATATTTGTGTGTATACAGAAGTGAAAACGTTTGAATTGACTATTGATCAAAAAAGGTCGCTGCGCATAATATGAACACGCACCTCCTAAAAGGGTCGTGGTGTAGCCATCTATCATGACTTCCCACAACAGCCATGGGGACAATGAGACTGTCAGCTGGGGCAGGAGGCTTGCCATGATGGGGGATGGGGCATTAAAAAAAAAAATAGGAACCCAGACCAGGGAACTTGTTCACACAAAAGATAAACAAAACTAGAGATGTCTGCTTTCCAAATGAAATGCATGATGCATTGCTATTGCTTAACTTTTCCTTAGTGCTGGGTTTGTTTTTTTTTTTTTTGTCTTGTGCATAGACTGACTTTTTGTATAAGATACTTCTTCATTTCTCTCCAGAAGAAAGAGTGCTCCTTCAAGCCGGGGGAGCTCTCAGAATAAGAGCATGGGAGCCTGACACAATGATGGGAAGAGTATAATTTTTACTGTTTATTTTACAGTGGAATCCAGATGACTTTATTAAAGTCAGAACCTTTCAGTATCAGGCAATCTACAAATACCCACAACTGTAATTTTTCAACTCATTTTGAATTGTGAATCCATAGGAATTTTCTCTTCTATGGCAAATTTAAACACCCTAACAATAGGTTTACATTTCTACCTCTCACAGATCTCTTAAAGGAAGTTCTTTTCCCCAGGACTACCCAGATCATTCACGTAGAGCTTGAGGTACGAAAATGCTTGGTATCATAACTATAGTTAAGGAAAGATGGGGACTAAATTTAAGGTAAATTGGGAATGGTAGTAAATTAATCCCTGCCCCAAAAGAATTGGTGGGATAAGAGCTTGATCCATAAAGCCTTAGAAATCAGTATCTCTCCCCCTACCCTGTAATTTACTGGATTTTGAAACAGACCTAAAGGAATAAGAAAGCAGAAGACATTGTATAAGAAAGACATGGAAAACTGGCAGGATTAAAAGAATGCTTTAGCAAATGCTATCGTGTGTACAATTTTGTAAATGTAATGAGCAGGTCACAAGCAAGAAGTCTAAGGTGGAGATTTTTCATGTGCTGCAGAATAAGAGTACGATGGAGTGTTTTGAGGGGCAAAACTATGGTTAATTTATGGTGTTTGAGAAGTTTTGTGACTGTTACTGCTTGAGGAAGAAGTGGACAGTCAGGTTTGATTGATTTGGGACAAAAACAGCTGAGAGGAGGGAATGGTTATGGGGGTCTAACTTGTAAATGTCTTGGATTAAAACAAGAATTTTTTGCCTTGATGCAGTGAATGAAGATGAGGGACTGATGGAAAATATGAAGCAAAGGCATGATAAAGTCAGAAGAATTGGGCCATAAGTTGGTCTGAATATTTTTAACAAAGTCCAGGAGGATATTGTGCTTTGCTTGAGGCATGCCACAGCCCAGAAGAGTCACCATGGCAGATGAAACGGAAAAAATATGAGCACAGGACTTCCCGGAAGCCAGGGCCTGAATAAGTATTCTGAGGTAAATAGTATGTTATGCAGAATAACAGAACACTTCTGTTTCTTTTGGTATTCCTTAAACTCGCTTTACAAAAAAGCTAATTTATTTTTTTCCACCTTCCTTTGTTCTAACTTCACATCATCTTTGCATGTTAAGATGAAAGGGAAGCAACTCCCACTGACTTTACAGGTCTGAAGGGAATTAGGAATTTGACTCATCAAAATTATCTCTCCTCCCACACTATTTTTTTTTCCTGAAACACTGAAGAAACACACTCCTTCGTCCCTCACACATTTTCCTAATGTCTATTTGGACTAAAAGCAGAGTGCTCACAAGCAAGCAGCTGCTTTTATACAGCTCAGACTACACCACATCTGTGTTTCTGCAGTACCTGCTACGCTGCTAGTCCAAGACAGCTTGAAATGACGCCTTATTTTATGGCTGTACTGACACAATCCTGCAGTGAACCATGTGACCCCTGAAGTGTTTAGAAAGGTGCATTTTTGTAAGGGAGACTTTTTTCTCTGGAGTAAATCAGAGGCTCCTCGATAATCTCGCATGAACACATTATTGACTCGTACCTTTCCCTAGGCAAGGAAGGCTGTGTTTTTCAGAAAACGATACGCTGAAGCATTCACAAAGTGGAGACTTAGGAAGCTTAACAACTGGTAGAAATATTATCATCAGCTATCACGGTAACATTATCCAGCCATTCCCACCCACAGATACACATGCACACACACCGGACTTCAGCTTAGAAAGCCCTGCAAATAACGCACTGTAGGTGTGTGGTCCTCAAAGTGTTTAAATGTTTGAGGACGAAGTGAGCGGGAACATCTTGCATGCACCAGCTGAAAGAAGGTTGGGAGAAGCGGGGGGTGGATTTCCCTGGACAAATGATAATTCTCTATCCTTCCACGTGCTGCCAAACTACCTCAACTAGTGGGGGTTTATAAACTTTTTTTTTGGTCTCTGAAGAGCAGATCTTCTAGTGTTTTTTGGAACACATCAAATGCAGTACAATTAAGCAGGAGAAAAAAATATTCCCAGGGCCCTTCATTCCCTTCCTTTCCCCTGTCAAGATATTACTTAATTTAAATGCTGCCAAAGTTAATAAAGAAAGTCAACATCCTCCAGTGTGTCAGAGCTCAGTGCCCAAGCAGAAAAGCATGACTGGCTTTCTGCACTCTTACTTTTGTTAACTTGGAAAAAACCTAAAGCAAATTCAGGGATACTGTAATTAGCAGGATTTAAAATGGTCTCTTCGGGTCACTTTTCTTGGCCCAGAATTGCCCAAGAACTCAACACCTGAACTGAGGATCTGATGTGCCTGTGCCATCATCATGTGCTTACAGTGTAAGGCTAGAAGTGCCACCAAGTCAGTTAACCCAGATATATGCCACCCACAGGTTCCCCATAAAAACAAATTGCCTTGTAACAGTCTCTTTCCCTTACAAAAACAATGGAAAGTGAAGAGAGTACAGGTCAGAGATACATACCAGGATTTTGTGAATATAACCACCAGGGCTTTTTGAGGGGGAGGAAGGAAGGGAGTTGGTGCTTGTTGAGGACCTGGGAGGTTTTGGGGTGTGGGAGGTGACAGGAGTGAGGGCATCCTCCATGTTTTCTCTGTCCTCCACCTTCCCACAAACCTAATATACTGCTGAGGTGATGAACAGAGCAAATGAGCAGTGCCAGACCTCAGTTCATTGCTTTTTTCTTTTTTTTAAAAAAAGAAACTTTTTTTACCTTTTCTAAAAATAATTTGTGTGTGAATCAAAGGGGGAAAAAAAGGAAATGCACAAAGATACAGAGCAGCTTATTAATTAGTTTGAGGTGCTCTCAATGCTCCTGTATATATGGAAGGGCTAAAAACGTAGAATACCGAGGTGACATTTTTGCCGCTGCTGGGCCTGTGGAACATTACTGTGATGTGCAGACCCCCTTTGCCTGGGTAACTCACTCTCGGTGTCATCCCAGTTGGGGTCAAACAAAAACAAAGGAAGGCTGAACAAAAAGATTTGAGGTTTTGGCACGGAGACTGGGGATCAGGATTTGTGCTGGATTTGTGCAAGAAGGAATGTTCTCCCACAACATGTCCACTATGTGCAGCTGACATTTGGTGGGTTTGCCCTCCCCTGTTCCTATCCTCAGCAAAACCCTGTGCCAAAGTCTTCTTGAAGGGGGTACTTCATGTTCTCTAGCATAGCAGCCTTTGGAGACTTGCTGGTACAAAATGAATGTCCTCCCCAAGGTGATCTCCATTCTCCCTGGTCTCTAACAAGGCAATCGTAGTCCCTACTCCAGAGAGCAAAGATAGAGTGCTGCAAACCATAGTATTCACCTGCTAAAGGTCAAGGTCAAAGCCTGCCTGGCTGTAGATTGGCATACCTTAGTCACACAAGTTTAATGGCCTTTTTCTGTAGCCGATGGAGCAGAACATCATGTGATGTCTATCACTGACTTCCCAGGTACCACTTACAGCTCAGCCATGGCTCTGAAGCAGAGCTTGTGCTCTTCTCTCTGGATCTGCAAGACGATGCTTTAACCACCTCAGCCTTGTGCCTCTGATACCAAAATGTGGAGCAAGGGGAACCTGTGATACCCTAAACTGCAAGTCGATGGTAACTGAACCCACTTTAGCAATTCTGGGAAGGAACTGTGGCAGTGCTTAAACCCAGTGACTGTTCTGCAGGAGCATACTGCTTGTGGGAAAGGCTATTCATCTCCTCTAGCTATGGCTGTAATCTCTGTTCTTTCTCCTTTAGCTATGGAAGCTTACATGTTAAAAGAAAAAAAGCAGGAAAATAACCTGAAGAATACCTAGGTTAATGAAATCAACTGGCGAGAACTGCATATACATGAGGAAACAGAAAAGTTGCATTTGTCTTGCGCAGCAAGTACCAAGAGGTTAAACTTCTTTCTTCAATGCAGTCAATGACATTAGACTGAGCATAGTCCAACTTCTATCTGTCCGTAATCTCTCTCCCCTAAATAGCTACTGTTTATCAGCTACAAGTTTGGGGGAATTAGTAGCTGGTTTTTGTTTTGATGAGAGATCATAGCCTGCATGGTATCAGAAGGTACCAAAACAAAGGGGAATTACTAGTTTTGAATGATTTCTGAAACTAGTTACTCTCTTAAATTGTGCAAAGCTTCTAGGAAGCAGTAAATGTCCATGCCTGGACCCATCACCCGAATGCCATGTACCTGCTTTCCTGCTGTATGTCCCCTCGTTTCCTTGTTATGTAGGGGGAAGGAAAAAGGCTGGTAATTTATGACTCCTATTAATATAGTAGGCTGGATGTGTTGACAATATGTCAATAATTATTTCTGGCAAGACCTGAACAGTATAGTATTGGTCTCTGTAGGATGACTCATTTTACCAGAAGACAGATACGTGTGATCTGAGTTTTATGACAGATGTCAAATATATCGAAATGTGGTGTGAGGAAGATCATCTTATTGGGAAAGTAATGAGAAGCCGGTGGGAAGATTAATGTTAAAGCTGATGTGTGTGTGGTGCCTCCTTCACTGATAAGTGATGCTGGGGTAGAAGGGAAGGGGTTATCCGCTGCCTTGTGTGGGTCAAAAGTGGGAGAAGTTTGGAGGAGCAATAATATTAACCAATGTGACACCTTAACTTTCACGGGGAGATCAAAAAATAAACAGCTTTTTGAAGGGGAGGGAATTGTTGTGGGGTGTTGATAAATGTGGCAGTGCTAGGGGAATGGCCAGCTAACCAGACAGCATGGCCTAAATCTTTCAAGGTGACTGCTGTCGTGACAACTGAAATGGGTCTTATTTTCAGCAAGTGCTAAGCCTCCCACCTTCTGAAAATCAAGCCCTCGTGTTTCACGCTGGCTGCCACAGAGCGGAGATCAGCTGCCACCTTTGGAAGTGTAGGCTCAGGAAGCCTCTCCTCTGGCAAAGCCAGTGCAGCGAGGCTTTCTTTGCAGAGATGGGCTCTTTGCTGCTGGAAGGCAGTTCCCTGTCTCAGGCTCATCCATCGGTGCACCTCTGTGAAGTCTTTGGAGCCCTGGTGAGGGCCACCATGGTCCTCAGGTGCCACCAGAGCAGTGGCTGCAAGGGGCTCAGCATCACACCTCTCTTCTGGCAAGCCCTCCCTTCACACCCTTTACCTGTGGCTCCTGCTGATCCCCTAGATAAGAGAGTCCATGCAGACTTTGCCGTCGGACAAGAGCTGTGGATCCCTGCCTTGCCTGGGGTGCAGGGATGCAGGCTGGTACCTCTTTTGTACAGAGAGGTCCAAAGGACTGATTATCCCTCCGTTCCTTGCTCCTGGTGGAAAGATGGTGAGGAGTTGCCTCCTCAGGCAGTGAGGGAGAAAGTCTGATTTGTAGTGGAGGTAGGAAAATAACCTACCCTGTAGCTGAATTGTTTCTGATCCTGCAAAACCACTGCTAATGCTCCATGGGGAGGGAGTTGCCTGTTCCCCCAAACTGCAATGTTATCCAGGGAGCAAGATTTTGGGGAAAACTTGTGATGTGCAAATATCTTTTTGTGCAAGAAGGCCCCTTTTGGGTGACATGGGTGCTTCAAAGTAATAACAAGGTCAAGCTTGAGAAAAAGAATTATATACTTTGAATAATTGAGCTGTATTTTTAGCCCTCATTTTGCGATCTGTGTCACATATATATATATGTGTGTGTGGCTCATTTCCCTGTTCACCAGAGACACTTTTGCCATATTCAGCTTTGCTACCTAGAGAAGAGGCACATGGGCACTTGGTGAACTAAAGGCACCTCTTGACTTCTTTCAGCCCAAAAAAGAGTTGCAGGGTTTTTCTTGCCTTACTTTTTTCTTGGAAAGGTCATGATTATAATTTCACCACAAATAGGACAATTTTCTTTCAGTCAGCTCTAATAGTGGCACAAATTTAACTATATTGTGCTAGCAGGCACTGATATATTAATTAAAATATAGTCTAATTATTTACCCTAGTTAGTTCATACAAATCTCAGTAGTGTAATCAGTGGACTCCCTTAAGGATTTTTGCCATATTCAGCAATAGAAATGGTTTCTCTTTTTTGTTTTACTCAGGAATAGAGTAGTCCAGTGTTTTTACTTCCAGGTCAGTAGTTCAGTGGCCACCACAGCCCTGGTCTATGCAGAGGGATTGTGCAGCCACAGTCACACTGACTGGTGTTAATAGGTGGATAAAACCTATAAAAAAGTTATTGTAGTAACTGTGACAATGGGGTGAAGCCACTCTTCCCAGCCCTGACTTTGAGGAAATTCCTGACCTTGCGCTGGTTCCTCTTCAGTACATTTGATCACACGTAGCCAGCATGGTTTCTAAGAAATGGTGCTCTGATGTTCTTCAGTGTGAATGGATGTGGAGCAATGTTTACACAGGGAAAATGTTCAGCCCGTTTCGTAAGGAAGGGAAAGGAATGCTTCCTGGCAAAACGGAGTCAGAGTGCTAAGATGATAGGGATCTGAGCTTTTATTAAAAGGACAAGAGGAGCTGACATCTGGAGCTGCAACACAACTTGGGATGCCCAACTTGTGCATACTTAGGGCTTGTTTGCTGTCAGGTGTTTATGTTAAACACAGGTGATACAAAAGTTGCAGATGGTGTTGTTGAAAGGGAAGGAAAAAATGTTCAAAGCAAAGAGGTGGAGGAGAGGAAGGATGAGGTGAGGCTGAGGAGGACTGAGACTGACACAACCTGTGACTTGCAACCCTGGCAATCTCATAAAGGCCTTTTCTCCCTCCGCCATACAGCCATCAGTCTTCAAATCCTGTCTCCAGATCACAGAAAATTGAAAAGGGTGGGTCAAGGGTTCCTAGTTTTAGTCCCTTTCTATTTTTCTTTCATTGCCAGTCCTCCACCTTCTCATCTCACCTCCACTTTTTTCTTTTTCTCAACAAGAAGATCAAGCAGCATTGAAGAGAAGAAACTGCATCATCTAAGCTGCTGGAAGAGACAGTGATGCAACTCTACACAGCCCTTCATGCATGTGCTGTAACTAAAAAGTGTATCCTTCCCCTGTTGAAGAGAGGGGCTTGGCAAATACAATTTAGGGTGTTGAATACCAAACCTGAGTTGTCTGTTGTTGGTATGAGTAGTGTGGGTAGCACCTGTGAAGCAAGTTCTCTGTAGGAATTCTAGCCTTCCTTAATTATATACTTCCTGCAATCACTAAGAAGATCAAACAGGAATTAACACATGGGCTGAAGAATCAGACTTTTCCAGTAAGACAGCGCAAGACTATATAAAACCCTGCCTTAAACAGCAAAGTCATCAGCGTTCCTGGTACTGCAGCCTGAATTTCTTCGGAAATCAGGTACCCTTTAAGCACATTTTCATCATAATATAACCAATATACCTTTTATTACATTTCCTCTCCCTGTTCTACTTCTGGATTAACCATGTGTGAACCAAACTAACATGATTAGACACCTTGTTTTTCACCAGTCATTTCTGTTTGCAGTCTTCCATAAAGTGCTTCAAATGAATTTTAATATGTTGATGGTACTTACTGGAGAGATTAATATTCATAATAAATACCCCTTAGAAATAATCTTCAGCAAATCCTTTTGACAGAGGACTCAGGGCTGTTAACGACAATAACTACTACAAAATGCAATTTGGTCAATTACTTTAATTAAATTTCACTCTGTAATGTCTTCTCATTTATATAGTAAACTAATAGGGGAAAAGTACATCATCCTTATTTGCTTCCACTTAAATATCCAAAACTGTTTCCTTATGTTTTGTTTTAACATTCGCAGCTCTCCCAGCTTCTCAGAACACTTGAGATAATTATGGGTTTTACAAATAAAGCTTATTCTTCACCGGAAAAGTTTGAGACTTTCTTTTGAATATGCTTTCCTAGAATAAAAACCTTCGCTTCACAGATCCTAATCTGGTATTTACAGACTAGCTGATTTTGGATGGTGCCAGCATTCCAGTGTAAATGGTAGAAGTGTCTACATTTCATCAAATGCTTTTTTAATTATATTGTTTGAAATTGGAGTAAAAAGGAACACAGCCGCCTAGATATTTTGGTAGCATACAGGTTATAATGAACTCATGAGAAATAACAGCAGCAGTCTTTTTGATGCACTTCACTGCACTGAACAAGGAATTTTGCACTGTGGGCTACATTCTCAGCTGGAGTAAATTGCCATATCTCTGATTTCCTCACTGTATGACAGTCTGGTTCTGAGCTCCTTGCTTAAAAAATTTGAAGTCTTATTTTCAACAGTTCATATAACAGAAGAGGATCTGGCCCAGGTCTATTATGGTGCAATAGTGTGTAAATATTAAGGTCACCTGTTATCTGGAAAAATGCATGAATTAAGTTAAAAGCAGTAACTCTGATCCCACCCTGTATCAGTAAAATCAATAAAACTGTTTCCATCAGCACTGTGAATATTCATGTCAACAATCGTAATAAGGCATACTGGACTGTAAAGCAAGCACATATGCCAATTTAGTGACAATTTTAGGGGTGGCATTGTTTTGGGGAACCGGTGCTGTAGTTACTCTGCCACAGCATTAGCAGCAAGTAAATCTTCAAGAGGGAGAAACAGCTCATTTTTATTACGGGGTGAAGTGGGGAGGGGTCGAGGGGGGAACCCCTCTTCCGCAGCAAATGTGTTAGATGCTGAAGTAGAAAACACATTTTTTTCCCCCTGTGATTTCACTGAACTCCTGTAAACTGCAGCAGTATCTTCAGCGGGCTTCCAATTTTTCTGACGATGCTATAAATTTTGTTGGGAAGATGAAGTCCTACAGTGCAATTAACTCCAAAAGTGGTACAAAGCAACAGCGCGCAGATACCGGGCTGCAGTGCTTAGCACTTAACTCTGAAATTCTGATAAGCCCTATCAACTCAGGGTTGTGTTTAATGTTCACTCCTGCTTATATACTGAAGATACAACCTAGCGGTCACAGTGTTAACACTCCCCAATATCTATTACAATTAGTTTTTGATTAAGAGGCCTAGCATGGCTTTTGAAGCCTTTTATGTTGTGTCAAATGGCTAGTGATGGAGTGAGATGCACAGACACCTCCCAGTAACAAAGCATCTTGTAAAAGGTTTCAAGTGAACTATTTTATCATCCTAATGGAAACCAGATGCCTCTAACTCCCCCTTTAATTTCAACTATTTACTGAAGAGTCCTTGTTTTGAATTACTTAAAGATTTATTCCAAACCACTATCTCATGCATTAAGAATCACTAATAACAAAGCCATTCTGAGCTGAGCAAAGCTTTTAAAGAATGTGACTATGCCATCGCATTTATTCTTAAGTTTAAACTGTTTTTTTTTAATGGCTTTCACATTTTAATATCTCAGTTTATTTTCTTGGGTTTTTAAATTTTTTTTATTTTTGATTTTTCTTCCTGGAAACCCTAACACATTTTTCTATGGACGTTTCCAGTCTGTGCTGCAGTTTCCTGCCCTGCTGACAGGGACAGCAGGCTGGAGCTTGGGTGGTGGAGCTGAACCTGTGCATGTGCTCCTTCATCCTGTCCTCCAGAGAGTGACTATTTTGGATTTCCTCAGTGGAGTTAGCAGAAGGAGAATTGCCAAAGGAGGGCCTAGGGGGGAAATCGTGTCCACCATACACAACTTTGTTATTTCTGCTGAGCAACAAAAATTTTCAGAGGATGAAAATGTCGCTTCATGTTAGCTGTTCTGGCCTGATGGCTGGAGTCACCCCGGCTCGGCAGCTCTCCCCGGGAAAAACGGGAGGACCGGGGGGATCTGCTTTCTCTGCCCTTGCCCACTCTCTCTTTCAGGCTTATCCCTTCCTCCCAGCCACATCGCTCTCTGCATTGCTGCAGAAGAAACCCTAAAATAACTGGGATTAACTGGATTAGTGGTGCAAAGCGAGCGTCCTTTCTCTGCTGCTGCGGTATCTGCTGCCTGGGGTGCAGACCTCCCCATTTCCGTGGAGCCTTGCAGAGACACAGAAATTGCTCTTAATGAGCACGACCATGAACTGGTTTTCATCTCAACATGTGACACTGTTATTTACATGTGTCAGTATTTTACCGAGCTCTCCTGCGCCCTGTGGACACTACCTTCTAAGACGTTTCAAGCAACACAGCTGCAATATTCTTCTGCCAAAATACCCTTTTGACTCAGACTGTAAAGTTCTTCAGTGTATATTTTAGTGGCATTAAAAGGATTAAAGAATGGCATAGTTAATTAAATATAGATTTTTTTAAGGTAAACTTATGAGAAAATGATGTATGTTAAGAAAGAAGAGGGTGAAGAAACACAGCTGTCCAAGAATAAGAATAGCTTGTATATTAAAGTGTAGCATTAAATGTCTTGAGAAAACCGTAGCTATATTGAATAAGAGATTTGGACAAATAGAAGATGGTCTGTTTCTAAAAATTTTAAGCAGACTACTGTTGCAATGGGTACCAATAACTGTTGACCTTTTGCGACCATGAATCCTCTGAGCCACAGAAACAAGCAGTTAACAAATCAAACACCCACTCCAAATGGAGAGCTCTTCATCCTTCACAGAGGTTTCTACTGTGTGAATACGTATTTTCAAAATCTAGATCAAACAGAAGCTTTTAGTACCAGTTTTGCATGCGTTGGTCTTTGGACAGAACTAGAGTTCATGGGATGAGGGGAGGGAGGGAGTGAAGTGCATTAGATGGGATTCAGCATCAGGTCATACCTAACAGGATTCCGAAAGATGAGACATATTTGGCATATAGTTGTCTGAATCTTAAAAACATTAAGGACAAAGATGTATCTACAGCTTGACTCCTCTTATTCTACTGCAACAAGAAATATTTTTACAGTGATGGATAAAACAGGTGTTAATTAATAGCTCACTATCATTAATTAGACTTCATTATCAGGAAGATAAAAAGGTAGGTCTCCTTTGACAAACAGGGAACAGAAATCACAAAATAAAATGATCACATGTTCATGAGATGACAGAAATATTAATTCCCAGTTCTTTAGTCCAATTATTAGGCTGAGTTGCATTGTAAGCCTGAGACTGTCTATAAACTACACGCACACATAAATACTTCTGTGTTTGTGAAATCTGTATGCTGGCACACTGAGATGGTGACTTCTGCATATCATTAAGAAAACTTTGATAAATTACATTTTGGTAAAAGTCAGGGAGAAAGGTTCTTTTCCTGCCAGTGTAGCATGAATTTTGTGTTACATCTCCAGGTCTGTAGAAGACTCCTTGCTCTCCAAGTCAGTCATCAGAAACCCTTTCTGTTGCACCATGAAATATTCTATCTACTTTTCTTTGGCTTCCCTAAGAAGTCCTCTCTCCTATTGCTCTGCTCTCTGCTTCTAGATGATGTTAGATGTTTCTACAGTTTTATTCAATGTTCAGATAGCACTGTTTTACTTAATATTCAAAAGCAACATTTTTTTAAACACTAGAAAAGTGTAATATTTATCCGTATTAATATTTTTCTGCATCTTCCCATAGCGTGAGTACCATGATGATTATTGTTGAAGTATTTGGAAATTCCACTCCCTTCTAATATGCAGTTCTATATGTTTTGGATCATTTTTAGTTAAAATAATAATTAAAAGTACAAGCCAACTGATTGTTGTCTGTTGAAGTTTGCGTTATGAAAACATGCCAGGAGAGATGCAATTAGTCTCAGATCTGGCTGCCTTTATTTCCTAGACTGATTGACCAGGAACCTATTTACAGTCAAGTCAACTAGGACTAATTTTGGACCTAAGAGCAAGCCTGGCTTCATGGTAATTTTAGTATTGGTCTGGAATAAACAGATAGAGCTGCACAGGAAAGCTGCTGCTGAGCTGACAAACCAAAAGGAATTGAGGGAAAAAATCTCCCTTTTTAGGATGTGAGAGAGAAATGTTGAGACTTTATTTTTTAGAAAAAAGGTGTCGGTAAAACTTTGACTGTTGACACTTTATTTTGTGTAGAATCAATAGGTAGCTCTAGTGAGCGTTGATGGAATGTTAAATCCAAATATTCGTACATTTTAATATCTTTCCAGTAATGAACAAAGGGAGGAGCTATTTTTTTTTTTTTTAAAAAAACCCGATATATTTGGGGATGAAATAAATTCTTTAAATATTTTATATTCTGCAGAGTTGTCAACAAGACAGCATCAGTCTGAGAGTGAACTGCAGAATGAACAGCTGTGCAATACATTTTTCAGTGATTCAAATAACTTTACTCTCCATGAATTAAAAAAAAAATTGTTCATAAGCTGAGAGAAAGAAGAAAGAATGAGAAATGAATGCCTTAAAATTAGGCTTCTTTAGGTTTCATTTTTAGGTGCTTTTTAAATATTGGTCCTTGCCCTTTCCAAAGTTATTTCTATTAGCTTTTTTCCTAAGCTTGCTGTAAACTGCCAGTTTTCCTCTGTGTTAATTATTAATAGGACCTGTTTATGTACCAGTTATCCAGCTAACCATTAATGTCTGTTTACTCATTGATGACCTTTGCAACTACATGCCAGGCTCTTGGCCAGTAAATGTCAACATTTTTTAATAACCTAAAAGTACTCTTCATAGCTAAGATTATCTACCTAAAATTTTTTTGACATGAAAAACAAAAATTAAATACCACTTACAATTTAACAGACATTTGTACAAGCCTATTTCAGCAAAATGGCACAGTGACAATAAAAGAAAAAAAGATCTTCACTGATATTCTTTACTTCTGGTTTTGTTTTAAAATACATTACAACAGGAAAAAATACAGGTCCATCATGCAGGCATAATGCAATTATTTTAAAAAAGAATTACTGTAGGTAAATCTTCATTGTTTTTTCCTTCAGATTTTCAGTATTAACCTGAGCACAAATAAGATCTCTCTTCCGTATATTCTACTAATAGGTAAAGGCTACACTGGGGACATAATTGAATTAAAGCTGAAAGTGGTGACGCTAATTTTTACCCATGATTACAAACTCTCTCTATATTTTTGCTCACTAAATGTGCCTAATTTAAAAAGACAAGCAGTAGTCCAGGATGAAAAAGAATTTGAGGGCACTTCCCACTCAAACTGTTGTGTAGGATGGCCTCATGCAATCTGCTATGGAGATGAGTGGAACAGGCAGGTTTCTTCTTCCTTGGTCCACTAACATTGTTTCCTAAGAAGAGCCTTGAAATATTATCTATATGATTACACTTTGCAGGTCTGAAATTGGCTTCCTATTGAAATATTTTCAAATATTAACATCATCCTAGCCATAAATAATGGTGATGGCATTTACAGAGATTGCAGCTTTGATATATACGTAGGTGTACGTTCACTTTTTCTCGGTCATTTGAGTTCTAACTTCAGTAAAAATTAGGTTTTATTTTTTTATTTTTTTTTTAGTTACAGCCTGGAACCCTTGCTGTGACTGTCACTTCATGTTGAATTTATCACACAGAATGTAAGTTGTAAGGCTGAGGAGCAATCTGTCATAAACCATTGTATCAATAATCTCTGAAGGGGTTTGTTTTGGTCTTGTGTGGGAGGTAAGCTTTCTAGATCTCTACCCTCAATTTGGGCTCAATAGTATTGTTTCAAAGGGATTTGTCTGGGCTGTAACGTATAAACACTGTGCTTCTGTACAGGATGGTTATACAGTACTTCAAGCATATAAATGCCTTTCAGGTTTTCTGTGCTGAATGATAACTCACCTTGTCTTTCTTGGTGAGGTAGGTAATAAATAGAAATCTGGACTGTAACTGAGACATTCTGACTTAGTTAGATCTTCTGGTGTCCTGAAAAAGACAAGTAGACTCAATTACCATGCCAGCAACTACATAAAGACTGTCAAATTAAATCCAAAAACCTATGTTTAAATAACAGTATGACAAAATCTGAGAAGAGGCAAGAATATCAAACTCTTCTGACATTTTGACCTGAAGTTACAGCACTGTGGAAACAAAGAAATATACTCCTTAAAACGTACATTTTTATCTTGAAAGACTGAGAGGCAGGACTTGGTCAAATCTATCTTAGCCTAACAACGTGGACAAGTTGTGCTGCGTCCATTAATCTATTCTGTGTTCCTACTTTTTATTGAGATAATCCCATGGTTTACTTTATATATATGTAAATAATATGACTAAAAGGGAAAACTAATAATATGCTACACTTTCTTGAGAGTCTCTCAACCAGCACCTTAATTAAGCCACCAAAAGTCTTGTGAGTTGGATAAGTGTTATACTGAATTAGCATCACCCACCACTGATATGGAGCTATCCCAAGGTTTGAGCACAACAGCTGTCTAATGGTGTATAGTGACACTACACACCAGGGTAGAAACCGAAGAAGCATACCACATCCGATTGAAACTGCAGGGAGACCTGAGAGAGAATTTAATTATTTCTGTTGGAACTTCTTCAGAACATTGACTTGGCACCCCAGTCTTGCAAAGCATGCCGTGGAAACTTTAATGAGCCGCAGTTGTAGAGGGTAGGCTTTCTTTTAGATATCATTGAAAGACAACAACTCAGCACACCTCAGCATCAAGCTAGAAAATGAATTCAGTGCTGACTCAGAGGACAGTGCATAAAGTAGAATCGTCAGCACCATTCCTTGCAATAACTAGGTCTTCCTTGGAGGTCTCTTATCTAAGACTGACCTAGCTTGACACATCTTAGCTTATGAGACAAAGGACAAGGCTCAAATGTGGTATTCCTCTGGGAAGTGGTGTTCTGCGTTCATCTAGTTTTATGTGCAAAGCAATGACATATTTAATCAGGGCTTTTGCCCCCTCCCTTCAAGATGTTTATTATTTAGAGGGAGCTGTTCAAATTTTCCAGATAAATATGTATTCGGAGTCTTTCCAAGCTATATAATGTGCTCTATAGATCAGAGCAACTCCATTTAAAATTGTTTTTTAAAAACACAAATTATAATTTGATAGACTGGAACAGCTCTATTGGTTTCATAGAGAGCTGGGCATTTATTTTCCACTATAAAGATCATAATATTTACCCAATGGACCAGAACAGCTCCTTCTTAGCCTTTACTCCCTCTATTATGCCACAATTATTTAAATACAGATTCTGCTTGCATTACTTATTTTGTACCCAGGTGGATGGAGATCACTTGGGTGAGTGAGTAAAAGGGGCAGGGGCTGTCTCATACATCCCATCATCTTCTGAAATTCTGTCTAAAGATCTAGATATAATGGGAAGAGATTAAGAACTGATAGCTTCCATGACTGTTCTTATTCATAATGTATTGTTCAGTTCTCCATATAGTTCAGTGCAAGAGTGGGTTATGCAGCCATGTGTTCTGTGCATTGCAGGTGGGAGATATTTTAAATGCCTATATGCTGACAAGGTGAGTGGTTAGGGCATGATTTTGTTTTATATATATATATATGTATATACATATATGAAAGCAGAAGAATAATTTCCACGATTATTACTTTCCTGCTTTATTTTTGTATGACCTCCAAAGGCAGGAGCATAAATCCATACTGTAGGGATAAGCACTATCTTGTTATTTATTTGTGGAGAGCCAACAGAGTGCTTGCTACCATATGGACTGCAGCAGAGGAGATAACATGTTCAGAAGCACTTTTCCTAGTGCTTCCTCGTGGTATAACTGAGAGATTAGTACTCCAGTGGTTTCCTCATGTGTGGGCAATGCTACCTTAAACTTTTAAAAATCTGGGGATTGATTTACCCAATGAGGAAAATTAGCGACTATCATTGTCATCAATGGGTATTGTCTTGGGGTTCCCCGATGTTAAATGATGGTCATTTACATACGTTTTACATGCCCTTTTATATCACTTAGTTCATAATTTCTGTTCCCAGATTTAAGAGAAACATTTTATCTGCATCATATTCCCTTATTTTTGATCAGGAATTATTCTTCCTTTAATTCCTTTTAATATTTTTGTTTTATAATAATTTAATACAGAGAGCCAAATGTAACCATTATGGAACTACGAGCAATACATGTCCAACCCATTTTAACTTGTGGTGAAAGATATGATCCATCAGCTTATTCCCTTCTCTAACTTATTTTTGTAGACTTTGTGTCTCCCTTAGCCAGTATGTCCTCACAGCTGTCAATATGCAGCCGTAGAAGCAGAGGTAAAGACCATATTCGGTGTCCATGTTTTCCTTCATTTAAGAAGTTAACCAAAGATACTGCATGGTGTGATTGCATTTTTCGCCTACACATGATGACGGCTGAGCTGCAGGATGGCTAAACTGCTGGATTTCTTATTTTTCACATTGTACGTTTCATCCAGCTCTGTGACTCCTTTCTTTCACAGCCCCTTTCTTCAAAGAAAATATCCTGTCAGCAAGTTCCCAGTCCTCTGTCATGTTCTGCTCATGCCTCCCCATTTTCAGCTGGTTCAGTTCCAGCTCCACTACAGGCCTCCAAAAACACAAAATATTTTCTTTCTTCCAGAAAGCTCGTTCTGATTTATATCCCAGATGAGCAACTCAAATAGTATATGAACAGTGAAACACAGTTTGGGTTTTGAAGTTATACTGAGTTACAAGAACTGAAATTTCCTGAAGTTCAGGGACTGTCTAGTGTGGAGTGTGAGCCAAAAGTATTTTCTGAACAAAACCACTTAAGCAAAAGTTTTTCCTGATTGAAAAAGGAATGGATGAATGTCAAATGTTTGAGTTGCAGAGGTGTGAGTCTCATTTTACTCCAGATAGTTGCAGTAGTGGTTACATGGTCAGTGTATGGTCAACCTAGCTGTAGGCTGCTGATAAAAGGCAGTTCTGGCCTTAGCTACATATTCTTGCAATCTAATTTGCATTTACACCAGCTATCTGGCCAGATTAACCTGACTGAGAGCTACTGTCTTTTCTATTCCTCAGTAAGGTTCATTTTCAGGTGGTTCAATGAGCTGACCCTGCTGAGTGTGGATTCACACAATTGCCAGCACTGATACAACGGGGACTTCAGGGACATGCAGCCCATGGTGGAGATGAAGATGAGATCGGCAGCAGCCTGGGCACCAGCAAAAAGCCTCCATGTGGCCTCATTTTTGGCCAGGACAGCACTACGTTCATGGAAGTTAGGCCCATCCATTAATGTCTGTCTAAACAGGGTCATTGCAGGGTCTGTTGGAGGGATCTAATTAGAGGTCTGTTTTTTCTTTAAAAGTCCTTGCCTAGTATTTCCCTTACTTTTCCAAACACCCTGAAGTAGACAATACATCACAATGAGGTCAAAGCAGAGGAAAGGGGAAAAAAAATGAATCCCAGCAGCCCCAGAACAATGACAGTTTTAATTTATTATCTAGAAGTCATGTGAGTTTTAAAGTCACCAATCATCATCAAGAGAAGAATAGAGCTAGATGCTTGACAAGGAAGATGCTGTCTGTGGCAGCATAATATTCAATTTACTGCCAAGGCTACTGACTTCAGAAGCAATAGGAGAATAAGTGAAATAATTGATTTCTTACCTCAAAGGTAATACGCCATCAGAATTACACTACCTATGTTAAGTTATCTTTTTTTAAACAACTTTCCTGATTCTAATTTAGTCCTTGAAAAAGGAGAAGTTCTTAAGGCTGTCTTGGAGCCATGCCATGAAAAAAAATCTTTCTTAGTGTATCAAGGGTGCAAAGAAAATCTAAAATACATGCCTACCAAAAAGCAGGTTATGTTGTCTGCCTGAGATTGCAAACAGCCTGCAACAAAACCTAAGCTGCCCCTTTGGCATTAACTATATTCTAGTCCCAAAACCCAGCATGTTCTTGTTGAAGTTTATAGGTGGGTGTCCTTGCAGAATGAGCTGAGGGCATCGGATTTCCTTAACATGACCCTGCCCCATTCCTATGCCTATATATTGTCTATTTAGGGAAACATTCCACTGTCCTTGCTCATGCTGAGCAGTCCCGTAGATATAAATCATTCTGCTGTGGAAGCAGGCACAATTCAGCATGACTAACAGACCCTTCTGCGCTGACGAACATTAATGGATGTGGCATCATACATGCTCGTGGATCTGAAATCAGTGGGACTGTTCATGGAGTAAAGTGCTACTCACTGTGAGTAAATGCATCAACACATCACCTATGGATAAGGGACTATTTGGGACAGGAATCTGCCAAATGATAGAAAAGCACTTTACTGAGCTGGATGGTTTAATTAAGTCTTAACTTATATGTTTATGTCGATAATCACACTTCACAGTTGGAAGGAGCTGTAAGAATAGTAAGCCAACAAAATATGTAGGAGTAGTAGTATAATCTTACAATGTGGGACTGTCTTTCTTGAAGTAATTGTCAAACACAGTCAATAAGAGGTAGTTTTTAATGCTCAGCAAGTGGTTAAATTCAACAAACTTAAATATTTTCCAAAACAATTTATATTTATTAATGACTAATACAAAATCCATTTACCCATAATCAAGCGAAACTTGAAGGTGCTGGCTTTCTTAAGTGCCGAGAGTCAACAATATTAAAGTAAATAGTGGAGGACATTCCAAGATAGTATTAACACAATTGATTTATTGATGATTGCACAATGGGAGGTTATCTTTTGTTAATTGACTCTGTAAATAAGCTCATAGGCGTCTCAAGCAAAGAAAAAAAGCTATTGCTACTAGAAAGTCTACAGGGTGAGGTAACTATGCCATTCCATAAAGTATCTACTCTGCTGTAAAACTTGTGGCTGGATAATGGCTGAGAGGCATTTCTAGCAACAAATCCCAGCAGGTGCTCATGCATACATGGTAAATGACACTCAAAATGTTGTTAGCTTGGACTCTCCTGTGTGTGAAATAACTCACCTTGGGTTTCATAGTAAAAGACAAGCATGGAAAAAGAAGGGACCGTCCTGGAGCTCACAGATACATTTACAAATCAGGTAATGTCCATACAGCAGCCAGATCTGACCTTACTTGTACTATTTGATCTTTCCAGGTGATATCTGAAAAGTCTACTTCTTCACTCTGACCCAGGACCCACCTCTATAGCCTCAGACCTAAGGCCAAATCATTGCTGTTTCTTCCAAGCTATGATGCTAGATACCTCCTCATGAAATGTTTTACAGATGCTTAGATCTTATTATTGCTTTCCTTCGGAGTTCCTTATCTCCACCATGTTCTCTTATGGTTTGAGCAGGGCATTGACCAAGTTGGGTAACACTTTTACCATGTCCTTTTCTTGTTATTGCTTGCTTCAGTACATTCATGGTGAATAGCAGGGACACTGCTTATCCAGTGGCTATGGACTATGTTGTTCACTAATTTCTAGCCTTATTGCCTGAACAGCCCAGTAGAGACAATTTGGTAGCTTAATTTTCCCCGCTTTGGTTTCCATTTTCCTCCCAACACTATTTCTTACTCTCTTTTTTATCCCTCTCTGTTTTTGCTCCCTCTGGTAATCTCATTCTCATCCCACTCTAACCCTGTCTTGATATTAGGAAAGAGCCATAATCAGTCTGAATGTCCTACTTCACTTGGCATAAGATCCAAGAGGGAAAGTCTTTTGCTTCTAATTTAACAGCCCAGAACTGTGAGCAGACATAATTTCTACTTTGGGCTGACAACAGCGGATAGACGAATGGAACAGGAGCACTGTGGCCACAGAGCTACTGTGCAGGGACAACCCAGTAGAGCGTTTTTATTCCTGATCTGTAAAACGTCATGAGCTTGCAAAGAAAGTGGCTTCTACTCAGTGACCCTTATGAATCACCTGCACTGAGTCATGCTCCTTTCCCTGTCATATCAACAACCTCAATATACAAAAAACAAAC
This sequence comes from Nyctibius grandis, assembly GCF_013368605.1. Lineage (NCBI taxonomy): Eukaryota > Metazoa > Chordata > Aves > Nyctibiiformes > Nyctibiidae > Nyctibius > Nyctibius grandis. Next base: position 21,947,868 of record NC_090668.1, on the reverse strand, counting down.
AAGCTGCACCACTTCTCTAAAGAGTACCCAGGCTGTGGGAACAAAAGCTCTGCTGTTTCATAGTCTCAAAAACAATTAAGACATCAGATTAATAGAATCTTTAAATGCTTTGGCTGATGCAGGTGGAATGCTCTTTGCATTACTATAAAGCCTATCAGTACCCTTAGCATTAAAGGGCACAAGGGAACATAAAGTATCAGGGTTGCAAACAAGACCAAGCATGAAAACTTGCACTAAGAAAAAGAGACTAAAAAAATAGGACGTGTCATTTCTTGTATGTCTAGCTTCTGAAACTTCTGCTAGACGTCACTGAAGCCTGAAGTTTACCTCTGAGAGGACAGGGAATTCCCTTCCCTCATGAGATGTAGTTTCCTTTTTTTATCTCCTTCCCCTTGTTCCTTGACACAAAAATGCCTTCAGTGGTTCACTTAATGATTGTAATGCCCTTGGTTAATAGGATTTTCATTGCAATTCCTATACTTTAGCTTGGCATTGCAGCCTGGTGTGCATCTAGTGTTAGCTAGGTATTTTAAAGTGCTTGTCTGCCTGGAAACAGCATGACAGCCCATTCTCCCAATATTCTGAGTAGTAATCCTTGGAATTACCCTGGATCAGGTAGAAGTGAAGATCTCATCTAGAGGACTCAGATTTCTCTACTCGGATCACAGCTCACGCAAAGATTAAAGGTCACAGCCTCAGAGATGTTTAGGCACTTCAATAGGAGTGAGGTACCTAAATACCTTTCATGGGACTGGCCTTAACTGCCTTTAGCACACCTGCCTGACAGCCGGGACTCAGAGCACTGACTCCAAAACTGATGGAAAATGCCCACTGATTCCTTTTAAAACAGTTGCCAAATTTTTGTGGGGACTCTGTAGTAAAGTTTTTCTGGGAAGAAGCCCTGACTGAAGGGAACCCTTTCTGGATCCTTTAGTTGGGAGATGGTGGTGAATATCACTTTTTTTTCCCTTTTTGTAGTTCAGGAGAAGATGAATTTTGTATTTTTCTTTTCAATCATCTGATCTGTCATGACCCCTCCTGTGCACTTTGTGACACCAAAGTGCTTTTCCATTCTTCATTCCTTTGCTTTGGGATCTATAGAAAGAGTGACAGTGTTGAGGGATTTCTGAACAGACTGTTCGTTCCTGTCACTGTCCCGGGAGGATTAGAGTTGCAAAAGCTTAGAGCTAGGCTCATACTTCCCTCTATCCAAATGCCTGGCTCAGAGATAATGGTCTTTGTTTAGGAGGCCTTAATATTCCTAAGGCAGTACTTGGGATGATGCGTTTTCACATTGCCTCTCTCCCTCCTATTTGGTACTCTCTTCCTCGTATGAATTCAGTAATCCAAGCCATACTCTGGAAGCATCAGTGACTCCCATTTACGTCTTTGCCACCTTTTCTAAGAATGTGTTCATTTCATTCACCCCATGTTTCAACGCAGCAGTTGTCCCTGCCATTATCCTTGACCTAATCATAGCAGTTAGGGATCTGCGTGTCTCATGGTCACAGATGAGCACATGGACAGAAACTGCCTTACAGCCCTACCCATATATCTCGCTTTAGATCCATGAGAACGGCATGCGAAATTCCTATTAGGTCCAGTTTCTTCTGAGCTGCGAGGGCCAAGATAGTTGTACTTCATAATCTGCTGGAATGCTTCTTTGCTAGCTTGGCATCGCCAGTCCCACAGAGGGAAGAGGGGGGAGAGGATGTGCTCCAGCCTTAAGATCAGATGTCGGGCACAGGTGCTGGCAGCAGAGCAGCTCTGCAGCCCCCCGGTATGAAATCGCAAGCTGGCCTCATTCTACGAACCTTCTGAAAACAGCCCAAGATTGTGTATCATGAGTTATGACGGTGATATAAAACTGAAAGCCTGACTGCATCTGTTAGTTAAAAATTGCTGTGAGAGTCTGTGAGGTTGCTAGCTCAGTGTTTTAGCTAAGTCTCCAATAGGGTGGCTGCACTTTACCTTCCCAATTAAACTCCCTCTTAGTTTTTGTTGAGCAAGTTAATTTTTACTTCTCCTTTCTCTCACAAACTGACATGGATTAGAGCTATTGATGGAGACATGTATTCACCATGTAAACTTTGGATCTGAATTAATATCTGGCTCCCTTCCTCAAATGTTGTAACTTCCTTCAACATGGAGCTGTCACTTTCTGTCCCAGGGGCCACATGTCTGGGGAAAAAAAGAGATCTCTTCTCACATTGGGCAAAGTTTTAGTTGACTGGAGACATACGTTGAAGCAAAGTTGGCATTTTTTTCTCAAATGCGCCAAGAGCATATATGAATAGTGGAAATGCACATCCAATTTTGCACTTTGCAAGTGAATAAGCAGCTTTGCAGGCAGATACAGAGCATGTACAATCTTTTACATCTTCATTTTGATAGATGTACATGTTTTTTTCTCAGAGTCTGGCTGCTCATAGATGCTCTGCTGTGTGTTATTTTCTCATCTTGTTTCACAAGTGAAGTATCTGATCCTGTTCCTGCACAAATGAGTGTTAGACATCTCCTTGGCTTCCAAGGGGCAATGTCAAACCTAAACGAGGAAGAGGTAGAACGCTGCTGGGATGAGACACTCCTAAAAGCCTCTTAAGTGATCCAGGAAGGAGCATTCATAAGTGCACCTCTTCCCTCTAAGACACTAATGAGTCACTCCTTAATCACCAACTGTCTATGCAGAGCACTACCCTCCTGACACAAGAGCAAGCTTCACCTCTGCAGACCTTTAATATAAGTCCTCTAGGCTTTCTTTCTTTTACAGGAGATAGCTGACCCCAGTGACCTTGCTCCTCTCCAGATCATGAGTTCATCCTACAGATGCGAGGGGATATAGTATTCCTTTCACTTCCTGTCTTAAACCCTGGTCTTAGCCTTAGCGCAGGCTCTTCGGGAGATTGCTGTGCGTCCTGTCCCTCTTTCAGCACTGGCAACACTCTTGTCATGGGTGAAACGATCCTTTTACGAAGTTTGCACATAATTTTTTTTTTGGTGTATGAAGCACTTTAGGTCATTTTGAGATAAAGGTTACTATATAAATGCACGTCAGTATTATTAAATCAATAAATAATAACAGTGTGAGCTCCTTGCTGTTAGACATGCTAATTTTCACCTCAGTTGCCACACGCTCAACATGGCATTATTAGTCTATTTCCTTTATGCTCTTGAAGGCTGAACATGCTATCAAAAACAAGTCTCGGAGAAATTTTTATGTCGGTCAAATATTTTCGGCACAGGAGGGGCCTTGAAGAGTTGAAAAAGGAAACTTGCCTTCCTAATAACTCATAGCTGTTGTGGTTATTATGTAAATCTCTTTATCCAATCAATCAGACATGAAATAAAATACACTGACCTGATGCTTGGCTAGCATGTAAATTCCAAGTCACACGAGGCCTGGGGAGTTACAGTGCAGAAGAAGGAGTTTTCATTCCCCATTTGTAAGATGATATCTGCTGGGCTCATTAAGCGAAAATATTTTGGGGCCTGTGTTTTACAAGGTAAACTTGCTCTATTGTGCAGAAGAACATTCACTGAAATAGCTAACATGGATCATCTGATGACATTAGCTTTGTAAGTAATTTCCATGATGTCAAGGGTACACTGGAGATTAAAGGAGGATTAAGGCCTACTTGCACAGTCAAAGCATCACAGCAAATTGACTTGACTTGGCAGGCTGCACCTAAAGTTGGCAAGTTTTCACTAACTAATCATATAAAATCCAGGTTTGTGGTGTTAGACTACACTTTCAGAGAGGCCAGGAAATGTTAAGCTTTCAAGGTGGGAGGTTTTAGGAGCTAAAGGAGGAAAAGGGAGGGGAGACTGTCAAGGAGACTTTTGCAATGTCAGGGTGCCAAGAGGTGCTAAGCAAAATAATGACCCAGTTTTACTGGAGAAGGCTCTGCCTTTCAGGAGCAACCTGGTTGGATTTTTACCCAAAGGGCTTTTCCTCCAACAAAGTTTATTTTTTCCCCTCCCTCTCACTGTCACAAAATGCAATCTCCTCTTAAAGTATCAGACCCTGCACAGGAACTTCACTGAATAAAGATGAGTTTATATTTTAAAAAGGAAACAGCTGGATTGCAAAAGCAAGGGAGGTAGGCAGCTCTTGTTTCATTAGCTAAGGGAAACTCAGGGCCCCAGAGGAGAACAACTGGGAGAGCAGCCATGACAGAGAAAAAAAAAAAAAAGGAAATAGAAGATCATAAAGAACTAATAATGAAAAATGGAAAGTGAGAATGAGCCAAGAAAAACAGGCAATAAATAGATTTGGAAAAAAAAAAAGTTGGGGGGGAACAAAAATGTAAAGCAACCAAGTTAGGAAAAGAGCAGGGTAGAGAGTGTGGATTTTCTGGAAATAAAACAAATAATTCTGAAATGTCTCAAGAACCTGATGAAAAACTGGAAGTGTCTCATGGCTGATCTCTCGATCTCCAAACTGGTGGCCACATTAATATGAAAATGAAGGAAGAGCACTGTCTATAATTGATTGCCTAGCAATTTGTTTGCTGCCTCCGCTGGAAAAAATCAGAGTAAGTTTGGCTGGGCAAGAGAGTCCAGGCTCCATCCATGCTGATGAATTAGGGTCCTCTAAGAGCAGCTTATAAAAAAATGTATCTCATCATTGTTTAGAAGGATCCAGTCAACTGTTTATCTGTGCAGCAATCACTGGATGATGAGTTGGAGGTAACCTGGGTGTGGGACTGTGCATAGCGGGAGTCTCTGAATGGTTTCGGATGAAGAAAGAGTAGAGGTTGAAGGAAGAGGGGGCTAGGAAGAAAAACAGATACCAGTCTGTCCTTCGTCTTGAAATCTGTTCATTGTGATAAAATACATAAACATGGCCAGGACTTCATAATCCAAGAGAGAACAGATTTTTTTTCAGATGCCCTTCAATTAGATCCATAATAATCCTGCAGCTTTATATGGTTTACAGACGACACTTTGCCCAGTAGAAATGGTGCTGTTCTTTAAATTGTGCTGTGCTCATTAGGTTTTAATAGGAGCAGTTGTTTAAAGGGTGGGTGGGGGCGGGAGGGGGAATGCACTTGGTGATGCATAGTGGAACGTACATTAATCTTGTTAATGACAACACAGTTAATGGCTGGCAAAACATTACTTTTGAATTAACCTTTCTGTTGTGCAGGCTATACTTGAGAAACAGAGCCAGGACACCGAAGATACAAGGAAAGTGCATGAAGACAGGGATACAGGATTTCCTATGATTTTATGTTGTTCTTAATTAGGAAGCATATTGGCAGCAAATGCTAACATGTGTTGGGATGTTTAGCTGTAGCCAAATAAATGTTTTCTATTACAACTCTGAATTCTTTGCCTAGCCAGAGCCCATGCTGTTCTGTTCATGTCTTACAAAATCCCTTTATAAGTCATTTTGGGGGCCAATTTTCTGTTGGCTTGTACAGCAGAGTTACTTTGAACATATGCACTCAGACTCCAGAAGGGTCATTGTCCTCAAATTTTTTTTTTTAAATTCTACCTTTTTTTTTTTTTCAGTGATAAATGGGGAAGCCCTTCTTATGGAATGCTTCTACAACCCAACTAAACAATAGCCTATACTGAGCATGCTCATTTAAAGCAAAAAAGTAGGGAATGGATATAACTGGTTTTCTCTGGTCACATGTTCACACATCAGCTGAATGAATAATCCATGATGAATCATTTATCTGAAATTTAATCTCTTTCTCCTGTTTATGAATGGTCTGCAAATAGTCTGCCTTTTTTTTTTTGTTTCTGTTTGTCATTTCAAGTTATTAGTTAAACAATTTCTGATCTGGCTTGTACGTTATTTGAGAACAGTTTGTTATGAGTATCAACAATTTATAACTCCTGTTACTTCAATGATGTGAACATACAACTAGAGACTGACTTGAGTAGTGCAAGTCTTTTCTTGTGCAAATGGAAATTTAGGGTTTTCACTTTGCAAATATCCTGCTACATTTACTTTAATTATTATGTGGAATCTTACTTGATGATCTGGCCACCTCTAGGTAGGAAATGACTGATGTTTCCCACCTCTGTGCTTGAGTTTTGAATGGTCAACTTACTCTAGTAGAGGTTGAAGATTTCTGAAACTGATTATGGGACAGTATGGTCCCCACGTATCATCATAAACTATAGCTCCTACCTGCACAAACCAAGTAGAATGTCACTGAGGGCATATTTAAATGAGAAGGGAATTTAACACAATCTATCTTCTGAGTTTCTGCATCAGCCTTCTCCAGGCCAAGTGCTTGATCTGAGAGACTCTGACATTGTGTTATTGGGCACTCATGTAAGCAGGGGCCTGATTCCCTCCTGCGAGGGGTGGAAGATCTTCAGTCCATAGCTGCAGAAACACTCTATTGATTTCTCTTGAAGAACCAGAGGGCTGGAGTGGAACATACTGAGTTTGGTTTACATCCATTTCATAATATCTTTGCACCCTTCAATTCCAAACTGCTAAATGACAAAGGTGAGGAAGATAAGACACATGTCTTCTTCTTGGGAAGAGCCCCAGTGTGTCACTATTGAGGCACTCATGCTAATAAAACCTTCAGCACTGAGGTGAAAAGAAAGATGGAAGAGAATTCCCTTGTGATAAAGACCTTGTCTGGATTCAGGACATCCTTCATCTTTTCCAAAATAACAGAAACACTCCAGAAAGTTGGAGTAACTCAACATGTAAAAACAGAGCTGCAGATGCAGCTAGCGGGAATAACTACTGGAGGACATAGATAACTTCAGTGGTTAAAGGCAATTCTGGCTAGTAGGAACAATATAGCAACTAGTCACTAAGATTATCCATCAGTCTGGACAAGTCTCTTTTCCCTGCCTCAATGTCCAGTAGCTGAAGAGTTACTATTTTCACAGATTTCTGGGAGTGATTTTTAAGGTTATGTGTATGAATTCATACTCTGGGTTGATGAAGATATTTTTCCTCAGACCATTGTGTAAATAATTCAAGTTAACTAGTCTCAAATCAAGCATATCAAAGTTAGTTTCAATATATGCTTCCTATGTTTATTAGTGCACTGTTTGGCTTCCATCATATTTTTATTCTAGAGCTTCCTTTTTTTTTATGATCAGAAAGTGCTTTGCTTCCCTTAGGTGTTCATAAAAAAAAAAAAAAAAGAAAAAAATAAGGGTTTATCTGCCATGACTATTTTGCATGGATTCCCTTGCTGCTAGAGGGGGAAAGAAGGTGCTCAGGGACTGCCCATTAACTAGCATGTATGAAGGACAATGAGCAATAGAGCTAAAAATAACTCACAACCGTATAAGCATTGCAGTTGTTCTGTGTTGCTGCAAATATCAATTTATGGTGAAAAGACAGACAAGTTGTAGTATTTAATTACTTATGTATGTGATTAGCTGCTTGAAAACTTAAGGACCATATCATAGCAAAATCCCATACCATAAAAAGAAACTTGGTCTTAATTTTCTTCTCAAATTGGACCCCATTAATCACTGTAAAACTTTCAAAAACATTTGGCTGAAGAACTCGGATAACAGGAGGCTTTCAGGAGGTCATGCTCTCTGATTGACATTCTTGACCCTCTGTTGTCTCAGTTTCCCATCTTCTGGCTTCACTCTAGCTGTAGTAACCTATCTGTCTCTGGTCTAGGTCGCTCTGCTACCAGTGTGAAATCCTCCATGGGCTTCATGTTGCATTGGACTGGACTGTTCAACAGAGCATGCAGGAAAGAGAAGTGGCACCAGCGGTTCAGCTGTGCCATAGAGTTTAACTTCAAAGAAAGGCAGGGGTTGCAGTCGGGTGGTTGTGAACCAGCAGAGATTATAAGTAGACCTTTGGAGTTCCGTCTGACATTTAAAGGCTTGAGGCCTGATGTAGAGCAAAGAAATGTCAATCTTTAAAAGAGTGAACTGGGCTGGTTAGTGGGAAAGAATGTCAAAAGAGAGTTTATAGGTGTCTCTTAAAGTTGAAGTAAATGTATTTCATTCCTTTGATATGAGCACGTTTCTTCTTGATTTACTTGTGAATGAACGTCAGAAGAGCTGGAGTTGGTTAACAGATGGCTTGAAATGACATGGGGGAAGCACAGAGACTGGGAGACCGGTTAACATTTGACTGAGGGCACTTAACTTGTAAGCCGGCCTTATATTGGAGTTAAATCATCCCATCTGATGTGTTTGGAGCTGGATCTCCACACTTGTTCTTGTGGCTCAGAGACACATTTGAACCATTGAGTGGTTATTCACACCTAACCCTTTTTAGGATCACCCATTATTCTTATTAACAACAGCGACCACTACCAAGAAGGAAAAAAATAATATCATTCTTTCCACAAAAAGGTAAAAACATAATAGTGAATTAAAGTTCTAAATGATAGGACTGTTAACATAATACCTTTTGTCTAGAATGAACTATAAAACACACATATATACAATGAAGAAAACCCTGTAAATGTGTAATGGACAAAAAAATATATATATAATAAAACTGTTGAAAGAATGCATTTTCTCAGCACCAAGGCTATCCATAAAATTTTTACAGTTTTCCACTATATAACATTATCCTTCATAAAAAATGATATTTTAAAGCAAAAAGGTTGGCAAAAGAAACAATTGGTAGTTAACGGAAGGACGGGATTACAGCACTGTGCCTTTGCTGTGAATGGTGGAATAGAAAATGAAAAACATTTGGGGCGTTATATGAAGCCCAGCGGTCATGCTCCATATGGTTTGAAGAGTTGAGCAATGCTTGACAAAGATTTTACTACTTCATTTTCTTAACATTGAATATTATTCCTTCAATATAGGCCTCCCACCCCTTTCCTTGTCTTAAATTTCTCCCATTTTTCAGACAAAGAAATCTGTTTTATTAGTATATATCATTTATATTGAGTTTAATCACATCTGGTTTAACACGCTGTTTTGTTACCAGCATGGCCTTTCTGAGGAATGCCCCGTAATCAAGGTATTGAGGCAAAATTGAGATAATCTGCTCCCCAGATCCTCTAACAACTTCCTATGTGACCTGATGCAAGTTATTTCATCTCTTTCTATTTCAGTTCCCCATCTGTAGAATGGAAAAAATAGTACTTCTGTGTATCAGACATTACTGTGATAAGTTTTAGGATAGATAGCTAGAGTCATCTGTATAAGAGGACAGGTCAATACTTCTGGAAAATTGGATTTGGAGCACAGAACCTCCTGGCTCCCAAACCTGTGCTCAGACAGATCAAGAGATTAAAATTTTATCTCTTAGTCCACATCATGACTTTCAGAACCAAATATTGCTCCCCTCTGCCATAAAATGCAGATTGATCAGTTACTCTTTCTTCAGTCTATAGTCTACTGCCATGTGTACTGCCATCAGTAGAAGGAAGTCCATAACCTTCCCCAGAAGCGCATGTGGATTATTCTTATTTTTATTCGACATTTAAATCATTGGGCACAGCTAGGAATTGGGCCAAGATGCACGTTTGTAATGATGTGCACACTCATTGTGAAATGAGAATTCCTGCTGCAAAATGCACACCATAGAAGAAAGGATATTTGTGTCTCACCTTCAAAAAGAAGTTTTTTTGGTTCATGGAGATCTCAGCATCAGTACACAATCCTCTATGTAAAAGACAAGTAGCGTGTTTACTGTTACTCCAGATGACTTAAACTGAAAAAGTCAGACCTAGATCCAAACTTTTTGGAAGTCTGAGTATGTGGATCTGCAGCCTTAGCTTGGATGAATCCCTAAAAAGGAATTACTGTTGTCATTTACTACATCAATTCACATACTATGCAATACAAAATAGATCTTTCCTGAAACATCACTTTTCATTTCATTTATTTTACTTCACAGTGAAAGGCAGCATTCCTCTAACCTTTCTCCTGCTGTATCTGAGTGCATGCCCTCACATGTGGCTCTCACATGCAGTGGTATTTCAGATGGCATGTTCTGTATTAGGTGGATAGAGTATCACTGGTGGTATGTTTTATCCCACAGACTCAGTACACTGGAGAGCACTCAGCTGGTTAATATTTCATTTGGATTCTTTTCTCTTTTCTTTCCAACCATCTATGTAAACTTTTAGACAGCCGGTCTGGTTTTAGGACGTGATTTCCTTGCTGTGGATTAAGGATCCATTTGTGAGGCACTCTTCAGGCACTTCAGAAGAGTAGATTTCAGACCTGAAAGAATGTATTGTAAACAGAATAATGTGCTTTCAAAATTAGCTCACGTACCAAATTATGTATTTACTTAATACACCTTAATGGCTTTTGAAGAAGCCATTAGGCTCTATTGCGTAAATAGCATGTGTACCAAAATATGTATTTAACCTAGATAGGGCAGTTTCCCATTGTTGGTTTTCCTTCCTTCTTTACAAAGTTTTATCTTCATGGGCTTTTATAGTCTATTATTCTTGAAGAATTTATCCTCCAGGAGATTGTTTTGGACAGTGGCAGCTGAGAGGGCAGGGAGGAGAGGGGGTTCCTGAGGTTTAATGTGTAGAAAGAAGAAATAGCTGTCAGAGCAGCTAATAGGACTTTTCACACTTTGGAGTGGGGAAGGGAAAAATTCAAATATTATTGTGGAAAGCAATTTTCTTAAAGGGAAGTATCCTACAGGGCTTTGTGTCCTGATCCTAACTTAGGGAACAGGAGTGGTTTCCTGCATCAGACAACTTTATGTTTTGACATTGGGCTGACTGTGAACAGCCCTACATCTTCATGAAAGAGGTGCGTAGAAGAGAAAGAGCCCCTTCTTTACTCCCACTGTCGAGATGCAGGACTTGCTGATGCTGGAGGCACCCCACCATGGTGGTACCCAAAGAGGGCTCCTCATGCCCCTAACCGCTTAGGGCCAGGATACAGTCTGACACTGCCAGCCTGGTAATTCAAAGGGGGCTTAAACTGTGATGAGATTTCAGGCAAAGAACCAGAGCTTTCTATGTGGTTCTCCATCTGTATATAAATATGGAGAACAGGGATAACAATCCTTGACAGTGGCTTCGTAAGGATCACTTGATTAATGTTCAGGATTTGCTTCGAAAATGGAGTTAATTGTAAGAATATTAAATGTGAGAGGGCTTACTAAACTATTTGGGACTGGTGAGGAAATAAGTACAAACAAGCTAAACCCACTGTGTTTCATTTTTTAACCGCTACCTCCCATAACTGGCACAGCAAATAAACCATATATCTGCTAATGTCACAGGTGTACTTGCAGCTAGCTCATAATGGAAAAAACCATCTGTAAATAACTGCTCAGTTACAGCAAACACCAAAAATTACTGTCCATGTTATTTGCAGACAATTCCACCAATTCTAGCCATGTTCATCAGTTTGGAAATAATAGCAAACCCATATCAAAACTCCAGAAAAAGATGTGATCTTGCACAGAAAACGCAATGAGAACTAGCAGCTAAGTGCTAAAAGTAGAAGCATTGTATGAAGCCTTGTAACTTTGGCATATAGGCACGAAGGGCAGAGTGAGAGAGTGGAAGGCATTCCTGGCACTGGGCAAGAAACAAATGAGTGATGGACACACAGGGATAACCAGTATAAGGGGAGAAGAATAGTTTCCTAAGTTTTAATGGAACTTACTATAAACCTGTTTTTGTGGGCTCTGGAAAGTTCCTACCTATATTAATCAGTCTATTAAACAAACACTTCAGCAAACAGTCTGTGCAAACTCCTCAGGTTGGTTCACCTGGGTCAACTTGCAGGATGGAAGGGGGCAAAAAGACTTATTGGTCTTCTTAAGAAACTAGTTAACTACAAGTAGAATCAACATCATGGAAATGAACTCAGTGTTATGAATCTCTAAGATGAATCGCTCACCTGCAAAAATCTCTTTTTAGCAATCCCCTTACTTATGTGACTTGAGGCACGTATCTGCAGTTGAAGTAGGTTTTGGATATACTTGAAATTGCCCTGACTTGATTTCTTTTATTTAAATTAGGAAGGATAATAAAATAATAATAATCATGAAGAAATGGACTATTGCTAGCAGGTCCATTTATGATGCAGTTTTTTATCATTAACTTGTATGCATGTGTGAACAGAGAAGCACAACAGAAATGATTTTGTGCAAATGTATTCAAGCAATGTTATCAACTGCAGACCAAAAATGCAATTGGAGCTGTATTGTTCTTTTTCATTGACTTTTTGTTGACCACAGGAAAAACTGGTTTTGAAGTACAACACAGTAACACAGTCTGAAGGAGTGAAAAACTTGTAGAGCCAGTTTGAGTTGTAAGGGTGTGCTGACTTGTGACCCAGACGTGATGGTGGTTTTAAAATCAAATTGAAACAAAGAAGTTCTGTTGTGCATTTTCCATATTCCCTCTAGGAATTCATACTCCGTCTCTTCCACTCTTGTCCCACAGACCTTCCTCCCATCTCTCTGCTCATCTGCTGTGCCCTGCTTGCTCCTCTAGTATCCATGATCTTTGCACTTTGTTGCTTCTCGTGGTAGTGACCATCCCATCCCTTCTGAGATACCCTGGACTGTATATTTTTCCTATTGCATTTATTCTTACTCTGTTGAATAAAATTGTTCAAAAATTTTTTTTCCTGTTCAGTGATTGACTTTAATAAATACTTCGTGTTTTTGTGCCAAATTACATTTTGTTGGTGAAAGGATGCAAAAGTGCCCTATAGAAGACTAACTTTATGTATTTACAATGTTTTCTGATTTATATGGTTATCATCCTGAAAGTTTTAGATATATTTCTGGATGATATAGGGTTTCCAAATAACATATCGATAGGTTCTCTTTGAAAATCAAAGTAAAAAATATTTCCAGAAGTTATTTACAAAGTCTGACCAGAACTACTAAAAATATGGCTATGCCCCTTTTGCCCCCTGTGAAACAGTATTTTTATTTTCAGTGTTGGGGGAAGGAAGAGGCAAACCGAGCTGTTCTATGGTTTAGATTAGACACCATTTACAGGATAGAGTTTTGGTACTTCATAAAGTTTCTATCACAATGACACACTTACCTTTACTAATCTGTAGTATCTCCCCTAAAACCAGGCAGTTTGCATCTTCTTTTTTTTTTTTTTTCCTCAGGTACCGGGAAATTATTCATTCCTGGTGTTCCATCAGGCATGTCAAAGACAAATATTTCTATGTGCATCTGATTTTGGGCCACCCATCCTGAATATGTAGCTCAGCTTTTCATGCCAAAAGTCTCTTGCATTAAATTGCATGCTGCTTTTTCTCTGGCTTACTTAGGGGTGTTATTTTTTATTTGTTTTTATTAAAAAGCTAAAGCTGAACTGTATTCCTAATCAAAAGCATTTATTTTAGGACCTGTTGGCCACTCTGAGATAAGTCCATCCTGTCTGAGAAGTGCAGTTTTGTCTTCATTAAAGAGTTGTGGCTTCAATTGTAAGAAATTTGTCTACAGAGCTTTTAGCATATTATTGATTGATAACCCGATATATATTTGTGTGTTTACAGATTTCTACAATTATGCACAAAATAAGGTTTAAGGTCATCATCAGTGACCTGGTTTCATATATATTAAAAGAAATCAGATGTCTTCCAATCATATGTGTGTGAATATACACAGTTTAAGAGAAAACTGGGTAGTGTTTGGAATTATTGTACCTCGAAAATTCATAAAGATGTGGTGAAATGCTTAGACTGTATAACTTTAATTGAAAGTATTTATCCAGCTCTGATTTCAACAGATGTCTGAGCAACGGGGGAAAAAAAACCCCACCCTGTAACAAAACAGGAGTCTGCTTCCAGACTTCCCATGCTAAAGTTTTTAGGGTGGTCAGTGGTAATATGTATGCATTTTTCTCTCATGCTTTTGTAAAAACTACTTATCTTTTTAAAAAGACTTCTTTTTCCCTTATCTAGTTTTTTGCTGCTCTCTCTGTATTGGTTGGTTTTCATTTGAAGGTTGAATATAGTTGCTCTTTTTCACTGAGAACACGTGTTTTTGAACTCCACATATCAGTTTAAGAAAACTGGGACAAAAAACACAGCGAAACATTTGGATCCATCTGGTTAGATGTGGGAATGTTATGATCATCTGGACATCTGGATAAGATGGTAACTGCTATCAACCAGTTTGGCAAATAGTAGATTGTCCCTGCTCTAGCTCTTTCTGGATGGTCCAGAGGTTTTTGTTTGCCTAACGATATGCTTGGTCAGCCTTCTTCAGCTCTGTCTTTCTGCCCCCACTCTCCATCACCACCGGTGGGGATTTTCCTCTCCTCCAGTGACAGCACCTTCTCCACTGCTCTCACTGCTTGCCACGCTCTCCTTGCCATGCTTTCCATAGGGGAGGTACAAATCCTGTTGTTTTACATCATATTGTCATGGCAGCCACAGGCACGTGTCTGCACATGTCCCCTAGCAAGAGAGAGAAATGTGTTTCCTCGTGCCTGTGCTTGCAGCATGTGCGATTCCCTCTCCTTCACCAGTCTCTCCCAGCCACATGCTGCTGGGGCTGTGCTGGGTGCAGGACTTAAACCAAAGCTGCCTCCATCTCAGGAATTGTCATGGAAAGGAAATGGGATTGTACAAGGAGGGATGCAAGCCGCCCAGGTGCATTGAAGAGGAGGCACGCTGAAAGGGGCAGAGTGGCAAACTTGCTTCTGCCTCCATGTTGATGCTGCTTTTAGGCAGAACGCAGCTCAGTGTGAAAATATCCCCTTAGCAAACAGACTGGGCTGTCTTTGTGGTCACTGGTTTTGAAAACGCTGTATATTAGGTCCGTAACAAAACACTGCCTTAGGCTCTGTTGAGTAGTCAAATCTTTTTTAATAGGGCACATAGAGCATCCCAGGGCAAGATGAAGGTAGGTGCCAAAATGCTGCTGCAGTCAGTGTATCATACTCCATGACTGCTGGGCAGTGGCTGGAAACCTGCTCAGCACCGCTCTGTGACATTTGATGCTGTACACATCCGTATCTGGCCCATAAGCACATACTGAAATTCCTGAGCATGTGAGTAAAGTTAAGTACTTAAATGCTTTGCTGAATAGGAATTGACTGAACATGTGCTTAAGTATCCTGCTGAATTACAGCATTAATCATTTTTACAGCTGACAAAATCACTGCCCCAGAAAAATATTCTCCAATTAGAATGAGCAGGATTATTTCTTTCATTTGCGTGAAAGTGTGTTCCCAGTTGTACTGAATGTGTTCTGTTTTCTGTGATATTAGAAATCATTTTCCGTAAGATTTCATACTGCTCAAGAGAAACCTTGAGAGATTTTGGAGTTGATCTGGTCCCTGGATTTGGGATTATATTAAGAAAACATCGTACGAAAATGGGCCAAAAATATGCACTTGTTTTTTTTCATTGATTTCACCTAAGGGCAGAACTCGGGCCAGTGTGTATCTTCATTAATCCTCTCTTGTGGGAGCTACTTCTTTCCATAGCTGATTTTAATTTGTTTGTAGACACTGAATGTAGTTTTTCATATGGTAGAGTGCTCCTTTTTCTTCCTTGTTTCCTTCACAGTCTTTTCATAACAAGGTCCAAATCCAGAAAAAGAAGAAAAAAATCCAAACCGACAAACCAACCCCTTTTTATATGAGCAGGCAGTTAAATAGATAATAGTGGTAATTTTTCTGCTCTGCTAATTATGATAATATTGATATTTATCAATAACAAATAGCATGCAAGTGCCTGGATGAATAGAGTATTTTGCACAGTGGGGTTTTATATCTATATATGAAATAATGTGGGGTAAAGGCTGCTAGCAGGCTGATGAGGGAAGCTGAGCAAAGAATTGCCTCACAGCAGAGAGCTCGGTAACAGTGGAGGGAAAATTTAGTCCAACCCAAGAGCAGAAATAATCCCTGCAGTAAAAAAGCTGCAGAATCTGTAATCTCAATATCCAGCCCAACAAAGATCATGCATCTTGGAATGAGCTCTCTTTGGAAACGGTGTGGGGCTCACTCTAATTTGGGAGTGGGAGGGTCCAAGGGAAGCCTGACGGTGGTCGGAGCTAAGCCCAGGCAGCTTGGAGGTTTCCAACGTGCTGTTTAGGCTACTGTGCAATCCCTTTAGTATTCAGTGTGTTTTATTTTATTAAGTCAGCAAAAGGGCCTTTGAGATGCGTTATCTTCAGGAGATAAATTTACCGTTGCTTTGCTTCCTATATTATGTTTACATTTTGAACCTGCGTGCCTGAATATTACCTGTCGGTAAAGCTGACTCTGTAATTATTGATTTTGAGGCTTATGATTGTTCGTCAGACAAGAGGAAGGGGGAGAGGGAAGGATGATCCCAGAACAATCATCTGTTCCAAAACCTTCAAAGGTGACTCACACAGAAGCATATGGCCCAAACACCCCAGCAAAGCAAAGTACTGTGCCTACAGTGACGTCCCCTCAGCTTGTTTACTGAGGCCAATTTAGGATGTGACCTTTGATTTTCACTGCAGCAAATGACTTGAGATATAGCTAGAAACCTGTGTTAGGTGTGTTGTGCTCACTTTCAGAGGCCCTGGATGGAACAGGGACCTGGTTGCAGACCAATCATCTGAACATACCTGAGTGCTAAAGCTAGGCATGAGGGTGGCTGGAGAGAGCTTAGATGCTTGCTCTTGGCATCATCCATAGGTCTGACTCAGAGCATGGCCCCAAAACAGCTCTGAATATGGACAAGCCCAGGAGTGTCCCTTCCCTAGATGCCACGTACATCCAGCTCCACTGCTCTAATCACAGGATCACAGTTTGTTATGCTTATAGTGTCTGCCAGATCCAAAAGATACAATATTACCTTTTTAAACAAAACAATAAAGCAATAAACAAACAGTAAAACCAACACTCCAGATGTCTTTCCTGTGTTAGATAACATAAAACTAGAGAACAGCCACATACATACACATTTTTCTTTTTATTGCTTTAGTATCAGCTACAACTGCAAAATGTTTCTATGTGTGTCCACACCAGAAAAATCCCTACTCTTTGAGTCAGTCATTTGTATTTTTTATTTTCTTCGGCTTGAATGTATTTCCTAAATAACACAAAAATGCTTTTTGTTTGCATTAGTTTTAACTTGAATTTTCAGCAGCAGCACCAACATGTGCATTCCCCTCCCGATGTGTGTTTCGCTTGACATGTTTCATGTTACAGAGACTGTGTGAGAGACTTTGAGAAGTGTTATCTTTGATACAGGAATTTATGGCCATTTTCCTATCTACCGTATGTTTACATTTTGGATCTGTGTTGAACATTTGTTACACTCACTTGTTGTGTCTTGTCTTAAATTAGATCATAAACATTTTGAGGCAGGGAACATGTCTTCCTGTATATTGCTTGTTTATTTAGGCCCTACTGTTATGGATGTGGAACTGGCTGGGGGTGATTGTAATAATAAAAATAATACTGCTAGAAATTCTTTTATCTTGGTAAAGAAATGTGCAAGTCCTGTTATCAGAACATATCAGAGAGTAGGGTGCTTAAAAGAGATTGTAGAGTAGTAATCATCTTTGCCAAGGCTTTGAATGTTAGTGTTAAGAAAAGGGGAGAAAGAGTTATATTTTGATTTATAGAAGGCCCTGGCAAAACCATTCCCAAAGTTGCCAATATCCAAATATTACTCATAGACTTGCATGTGCACCTAACAAAGGTTTTGAACAATTACCCCTAATTGCCCTCTTTTAATACTCTGGTGAACAGAAAAATCTTCATTATAAGAACACACGGCTTGTAAATGAAAGGGATGAAAGCTCATGAAAGGACGAAGGCAGACCATACGTCATCCCACACCTAGGCACAACGGGATGCATTAAGGAAGCATTTATGGAGAGGCATTCCATCAAGTCAAGGTGTCAGAGGACATATGGTCTCTTTCACCATTAACTCAGTGAATTTCCATACCTTTCCACCGGTCCATATTAATCTTAGTTTGCGACGGTCAGCTTTGTTTGATATCGTTCAGGTTTTGCTCTGGAAATGCCCAATATGCACATGCAAGATTCATGAAAATAAATAACTAAAAATCATCTCTTTGAGCTTGCTTTTTGCAAGAGAGAAATTAAAAAAAATTGGGTGAAACAGAAACATTTTCAGTAATCGTGACAGAAATGAAGAAATATCGTTACGAATACTTAGGTTTATCTATATAGACACCTGCTTGACCCTGCTTCCTGACTAGAAAAAATTGCTAGTATGTCTTTGAAATACAGTATAGCATATTGGTACCAATTTGTTTGGTGTGTGAAGGTGTACCCATCCATCTTAGTCATTAGTCGTGATCCCAAAGATATCACTGGGATGTTGGTAGTTGCTAATATAATGGGTGCAAGCTGGAACACAGGAGGTTCCACTTAAATATGAGGAAAAACTTCTTTACGGTGAGGGTGACCGAACACTGGAACAGGCTGCCCAGAGAGGTTGTGGAGTCTCCTTCTCTGGAGACATTCAAAACCCGCCTGGACGCGTTCCTGTGTGATATGGTCTAGGCAATCCTGCTCCGGCAGGGGGATTGGACTAGATGATCTTTCGAGGTCCCTTCCAATCCCTAACATTCTGTGATTCTGTGATAATGCACGTGTAGAGATGATTATGATGAATATTATGGCAGGACATGGTAGAGCCAGGAGGTAAGGGTGACAAAATTAAGTCTTTTAGCTCTCCTAAAACTAAATACTCTTCCATCTTTTATCTCCTCCGTTGGCTTTGGGGACCTATGGGAGAGGCTGAAGTGGGAGGGAGTCTTCCTCCTTTTTTGGGGCTTTTCTGCATTCTTCTGTATATAACTGTAGAACATCTAAATTTGTGTAGAAGAGTCTGGGCTAATCCTGAACTCAAAGCTAAATATCCCTCTCTGTGGATCTGTTGTCATCTCAGAAGATATCACACAGCCACCTTCATCATCAAAAAGATGCCGAAAAATACTTCATACACATATGATCAGACTAGCTAGAAGATATTATTATTTTTTAAGATGGGCTTTGTTTTTATTTTTGTGATTTCTTCAGCTAAGCAATGATTGTAGCCCAAAATCTCTGCAACTTCTGTCAGGGAAAACTTAAATGTAATGACATTGTGTTTTTCTTACAAATAATTGAAATAATACTAAAAATTCCAAGAAGCCCTAATGCTGGGGGGGGCGGAGAGGGAAGGAATTTACGAAAGTGCTAGGTGGGAACAAGAAAGCTTTTAAGACAATCATTATAATAATACCATCATAATAATGCCTTTATCTTGAGGAAAAAAAATAAGAAAAATCATCAGACAAGCAACCAGCACTGAACCTGGGACTAAAACAATCTCTCTGAATTTTCAGTTGTCATAAAGCACTGGTGTTTTCTGAGGAAAAAAAAAGATAACAAAAATATATGTCTTGGTTTTATCATGACATCTTGTTTTTCACATTACCTTTCTCCTGTCCTAGAGACTTCACCCAGACTCTCACTCCTCAGTCAGAGTGCTTTACACATTTGGATTGAACAAAATATTGCTGTGTTTAGTAGTTTAAATTCAGGGGTCCTTTCATGAATGTTTAGGAGCATTGATATAGCAGAGTGGGAAAACTCCCTGTATACACCTATTCCATTACATTTTCCCAGCAGAGATTGTGTTGGCATGTCATATTGCTGTATATTTCCTAGCCCTCCAGTACAGTCTGTGTATGTATATACATGTGTGTTTAATACATGTAAAAGCCCTAAAATGATCGCACAGATAATATTGTTATTCCCTGTACATTTTATCTGATGTTTATGAGGAAGAAAAAAACCTAGTGACTGAAATTTGGAATGAAAAGTCAAATGAGTGTAGACTCTACTTAGCCTAGATGCTAATAACACATTGTCCAGTGTTTTAGAATATATGCATTCAGAAGATCAAGCTGTTAGAGAAAAATTCTCCATCCTGAAAAACAGGCTTATCACTGAATCAGGAATTGCCAGTAATGTCTCCTCTGGGATGCTTGTTTTTAAATTGCCTTTTGGGAAGCTTTTATGACTGCGTCCACATCAGCGCTGTGATTCAGAGCAGTGATGCAGTTTTGAAGCAAATCCTCCAGACTGTCCCATTTATTGTGCAGCGGTTCTGTTTGCAGAGTGGTTTTGCAGCACATCATAAGGTGGATTCTGTTTGGAGAAAAGTAAACTGGAGGCTTTGATCCAGGCACGTGCCAAATGTTCTCCAACTCCTGCTACAGGAATAAGAGGCCAAACCAATGACTAGACCTCCAGAAAGTTTGGAATCATACTCTGGGATATTTCAGTTCAGGGATGTGGGCTAAATCCAGTTTAAAACAATCCTGTCTCTCCACCTCCCCCGCAGGGCAGATAAAGAAGCCTCAGCACCAACTGCTCCAACCTATTGATCTACTCCTGTGGCTGCAACTGCCTTGACAAAGTAGACGTAGCCTATGACATCTTGAACGTATTCCAGATTTTACAAATATTTTCCATGTTATGTGAGTTGTTTTTCACTTCTCTGTTGCTTGGATATGGTGCAAATATTCTTAAATGAATTTTAAATGATATGAGCTTGTGCCCATTTTTTGTTGCAAAATTTAAGATCAAGGTTTTTTTTCCCAAAAGATCATACTGCACTGTGAAGCCATTTGGGAGATTTGGGGAAATTTTTTTTCATCTACGTTGAAATTGCTCTTTATGGAGATATTTAAGAAGACAATATACATTCCTGCTTTTGAAAAGGGTGAAAGGAAATTGCAAGAACTATAAGAAGTTTTTCACAACGCTTTTGTCCTCAGGTTTTTCAAAGCTGTCTAATATTGCCTTACAATAGAAGAAAATAGTCAACTCCCAAGTATGCCAGTGGGCACCAAAGCTTATGATCAAGTATAAACAACTTGTGATATTTCCAGCCTTTGGTAGAACATGTTTGCTTTACAGGTTATTTAAATTGTGATTTTTAATTTAGGTATTCATCTCTTTTGTATGTATTTCCTTATGAGCTTGGCCTCATTAACCCGTCCAGTTGACCTGCATCATTCTCGTGTTGACAAAGATAGGCGTTATGAACCTTAAAATGTCATAAACACCTCTAAAATGTGACCCTACTTGCATGCAGTGGAGGAGGTTTGACAGCATTACACCAGTCATCTGATAAGCTCAGGTCAAAAGTCTCCGAATTGCTTGCCTTTTGTTTGGGTGTCAAAGAGGCAAAAGCTTTTCATGTTTTTAATAAGCAAATTAATGAAATACTTACAGTACATTGCATATATTAACTCTTAGGTAGCTGGTTTCCCCCTGGGGCCGTCTTCCCAAAGGTCAGAGGCCGTAAATGCAGTTTCAATTTTTCCAGGAAACAAAGAGGACAGTATATTTCAGTAATCCTTTCCTGCATGTAGTTAAGATTCCCTCTTTTTTCACTTTGGCTTACTTTCTAGAGGCATAGTAACACTTGCCAGCTAAGCCAGATGTAGCATTTCAACCAAAAAAATGCACCGGATGCACGTTCCAAGTTTGCCAATGGCTATGCATGAGGCTGGAATGTCAGAGCAGGAGCGGCGGATTAGGAAGATTGTGTTCGTGTTACTCAAAGCAGAAGGAGCCCAGAAAATGTTTCTGGAATTTCACTGTTTCAGCCACTTTTTCTTCATAGATATAACATGGTTTTTTGGTAACATTTTCATGCTCCTTACCATCACTCATTACAGCATTGCTTACATTTCCAAGATATTAACCAATTAGTCCTCATATGTATGCTCCACAGTAGTTTAGAAAGTCTGATTTTTCTTTCTCTAATAAAGAGAAAATAAAGGAAAGAGACTTTTGCTTACCTAAGGTGACATTAAGACAATGGCACGCTAGCTTCACAGTGTAAAGCTGGCTTTACAATGTCTCCTGCTTTCCTCTGTTCTCCAGACAAATCTATGGTTTCTTAATTTTTCCAAGCAAAAACTAAATTCATGTAAAGTCACTATTAACAATGCACCTTTGGCTGGGAATGATCATCTACCTATTACTTTTCTGTGGGGTCAAATGACCAGGTATAACTGTGTGACAGAAGTTACGCTCCATCTCTTTTTCCACGACTGGGTGGTGGCTGTTCTGGCTTGTATTTTATACTAACTTAAAACATTACGTGGTGTCTATTATCTAACACATCCCATTTTCCATCTTCAGCCACAAAAGCATGCTGCACAAATGGGTAAGCACCCTCAGACTCCTTTTGCAGGTAGGGAAACCAAGGACAAGAAGTTAACTGAGAAGCTGAGGACATCATAGGTCTCCTGCTGGGAGCTTTAGCAGAGGGACTTTCACTGACTTCCAGACTAGACACAGAAACCTGAACTTCTGTCTCCTAAGGCAATTCACAGTCTTCATGTTAGCAGAACATCAGTAGATGTTACATTTACTAGATGCATTTCTAAGTCAGGTTATGTCTGAGTGGATGACCAAACCCTTGTCATTTTAAGTTTATGTTTTTGCCTGTCTGGAAATGCTTCTTAGATAGTCGCTGGTGCTTTAATTCTAGAATCACAACATTGCATGCTATAAATGCTGTTCAAGATGTGTTTTACTGAAATTCATTGGATGCCGTGAATTTCTATAAGGTAGGTTGCTGGAAGTAATCAAATGTACTGAAGCAAATTGACTTCTCAGCCCTGTGGTCAGGGTAGAAAATCAGCTCTTCTATTAGGCACACTACTGACAAGAAGAAAAGGGCTAAGTCAATAGAATATTCAAGAAGAAGTGGAAAGATAGTCTTTCTTTCATGTAACTGAAAGTCTGTAAGCACCTTTAAGTGGTGCTCATCTTCTCATTTCATACAGGTTTCACTCTTGACATCCAAACTAGCAGCCACAGACTGTTTCTTTTTGCAGACTTGAGTAACTAGTGCCTGGGATATTAAACATACAGTGAAACCCCACAAAATGAGACAAGAAGCTGTAAAACACTGGCTAAAATAAGCTCTTTCTGCAATGGGCCATGCAATCCAGGCTAGGCTGAAGCCTGCATTTTGGAAAGCATCTTCAGCCCAGGTTAGGCTAAAGCGCTTCATTCTCTAAGGTTCCATCTGCAACTCCATGCACAAGTGTTCCACAGTTTACTAGTGAACAGATATCTAAGTTACATAAAAAACATAAGAAATACAACAATGAGATGATTTTATCCCCTTTGCACTGGTTGGACTGCTTTCATTCTAAAATGGAATAAAAAAATGCAGGGAAAACTGCCTTATTAACAAAAGCTATTAAAGTAATCTACACATCACATTAAGCTTTGCTTGCGCAGCAGTAGACACAATAAGAAACACATATTACAGTCATTTAGATGCAAGATAATTTACTGTTTTTAAGATCTTATAGCATCCTTGCTCCAAATTCTTTTACTCTTTGCTGTTTCTGAATATTTTGTCCCTTCCTCAGTGCTGATGGCTGAAAAGCACAACTACTTTTTAGCTGGAAAACCTTACTCAGACTACATGTCAATTCTTTGCTATCAAACTGGGCTGACAGATCAGTAGGGATCTTACAAGGGTTTATCCTAAGCCTGGGTTGTTCAATATTCACTAACCTCTAGGACTGTGCGATAGAGCTTGGCCTTATCAAGTTTGCAGATGGCACCAAGCTGCCAGGGTGTGAGCACTTTTGGAGCAGGATTAGAGTTCAAAATGACTCTATTAAATTGGAGAAGTGACCTGCAATTCGATAAAGACACTTTGAAAGTACTACAATAAAAAGGGGAAGAATCAAAGATACTACTGGTGTTCTGCAGAAGACAATCAAGGGGTGAGAGGTGGACCACAGACTGAATCAACAGTATGATGCTATTGCATCTTGAGATGAAATGGGGGTGCAGCATGTATTCCTGCTCCCCTGGTGAGATTTTGGCTGCAGTTCAGAGTCCAGCATTAGGCACCACGCTTCAAGACACACAGAAATCAGAGAGAGTCCAGAGGACAGCAACCAAAATGATGAGAGGTTTAGAAAAAGTGACCTATGAGGGAAGGTTGAAAGAACTTGGTTTGTTTAGTCTAGAAAAGAGAAGACTGAGGAGGTACATGATAACAGACTTCAAATATTTAAATGGTTGTTATAAAGAGGAAAGGGATCAATTATTCATGTCCACTAAGAACTGGACAAGAAATTAGGAACGGCTTTAATTTGCAAGAGGAGGATTCCAGTTAGAAAGCTTTCTAACTGCGCTGGAGCACATTAGCAGTTTCCACAGCCTCCCTGGGTATTAAAGGTTTATAAGAATGGGTTGAACAAACTTTGTAAGGGATGGTTTAGGTCTGCTTCTGCCTCAAAGCAGTGCTCAGGACAAACAACTTCTTCAAGCCTCTCCTGGCCTTATTCCCATAGTGTGTAATACAGATTTGTAATGTACGCGTCCCTATGTAACTACACAAGTGCTAAATCCTTATCTGAAAGCAAACTCATCTTTACTTACCTCTCCAGGTATGTGATGTAATGATAGTGAGGAAATATCTGGACTCTGCTATTTGCTAAAAGAGAATTGTCCAAGAGGTTAAAAAACCATTTCTCTGAATGCAACAGTGGAAAATCAGAACTCATGCCTGACCTCATCTGACAGCTGCTGCAGCCCTTGTAAAGGGATTAACAACCTGGACATAAAACAAAGGTTATTGCCAGTCATTAAGGTGTGATATTGCTCAGCACAATTAGGACATGTCACAAGTCTGCACAGGGCTGTGCCTGAGAATTACAGGGTAAAATGGTGATTTACCGATCTCTGTGAAGAAGCCCTGATGCTGTGATGAACGGGAGGCTAAGCAGGGCTTGGAAGTATCCTGGGAAACTGGAAGCTACTGATGCTGGGGTGAGAAACTGTGGCACAAGACACTCACCTGACACCAAACAGGTACCCCCCCAAAAAACATTGCACGGAATCTATGCTTCCTTTTTTTTTTTTTGTACTGTCTACATTTTTTATATATATATATCTCTCCACCTGACCTCACGTGAGCCTTTAGGTCTGCAAAATGTATCTGTACGATGCAGTACAGTGATCAATAAGAAAAGCTGAGTCCTGACCCTGGCAGAGTTTCTGACTCTGAATGTTTCAGATGCCGCCCCCCAGCCCAGACGAGATCTGCTCCTCTGCTGAGTAAGGAGGTGCTTTGGTAGCTTGATTCTGCAAATCAGTGTTTAGCAACTTTTACTCTTAGAGATGCACACCAAGAGACAAAATGATGATTATACTATATGATAGGTACAAAGAAATAAAACCATTGTAATATTTTTGGTTAGTTTTCATAGAAATTTAGAGGCGAGGCCATGTGTTTCAATTATAAAAGAATGATTTAGCTTATAATATGCTAAGTTCTTTTTATTAGTTGACTAATTTTTCACTTAAATTCTAAAAAAGTCATTATTTCTTCATGTTTAAGCTTTCACTTCTACTGCCTTCTTTTGTAGTGCTTTTCTTAATTACCTGCGGTAATTTGCATCAGCAAGAAACTAAGAATGCTTTGCATGTCTTTAGTGTCTTCCCTCTTTATCTATTGACGTAGCTACACAGAGAGAGCTCAGCACTGTAGCATCTGGCATCTCAAATCACTATTATAAACATTAATTAAATAAACCTCTCAATACTTCTGACAGGAGATGAGAGCTTCTGACTTCTGATGAGAGCTCTGGTGCCCATTTTACAGGCAGAGAAACTAAGAGGATGTTTGAATTGTGAGATTTGCAGATACTTCCTGGCTTCCAGGGTCCAGGTGCATGCCCTGGCCACATCCCAAACCTGTGCTGGGGCAAAAGCCAGGCTCTTTCTCCCCCAGGATCTTGGTTTCCTTAGGAAGGAGACCTGAGTGCTCAGATAGGGAGGGGTGGCTAGCACGGCTAGGTGTTGAGTCAGGCCTGTGGGCTGCACAGTGAAGCGTTATCCCCACAGTCTAGACATAACCAAGTCAGGTTAATGGATTTGAAGGAGGCTCATAGTGATTCTACATTAAAGGTGGGAGCAGATTAAAAAAAATTCTCGGCTTCCCCGTCACTCACTTCCTCCCATTATTTAACTATTGAGATGACCACGCTGGTTTTGCACATTGAACAAGTCCAATGCAAACAAAATTCTTTCCTCCATTTTCATCAGCTTCGAGATGTTTTATTTTCAGGAGTCTACAAAGGCAAACGTACAACTCAAATAAAACCACAGCAGTGACCGCATAGAGTAATAGCCTCACTTCATTTTGGAGCAGAGCTTGGAAAATGTGGCTACAACCTAGACTAGTAGAAAAGTGCAGCACACTCCCTCCCTCTTTCTAGCTGCTTCAAGCAAAGGCCACAGGTAACAGAGTCTTTTCAAGCCCATCTACTCGCTGTGCGCAAGGAGCAAGCTGAAAGATGGCTTTCAAAACTGCAGCATCTTGAGGCTGCCAGATGCACGTTTTTGCTTTACACACTCCAGCATGTTTTAGCAATTAAATTCTGTTTTTCCCGGATTAAATGTCGTTTTGTCAGCCTGTGGACAATTACAGTAGATAGTCATGGGGCACTGTACCAGTTAATGCACTTTAGTCAAAATACAATTTTCCAAATTAAAAGTTACCTTGCCAGTAACAGCCATGCTTTCTTTGACAGCACTCTTACCTTTCCACACTCCTTTTTATTTTTTCCCCCCATTTTTCCAGTATCATATTTTACCACCATTTCACTGGCCTCTTCAGAAGTGTTGGATTAGCCCTGTTGCCTACAATTTAAGAATGGATCCCTATCCAGAAAAGCACTTTAACAAGTGATAACAGTTAAGCGTGTGTTTAAGTGCTTTTCTGAATCAGGGCCCATGTAAGGAAGCACTTCTAGCAAATGTTTCCAGCTACTTCCAATAGTGTCCGACTTTTCCAGATATTAGATTTCCTCTAAAATACATAAGCAGAACTCTGTCCAATATTGAAAAGCCTCACTGAATGCTTCTCTTCAAACAATTGTTTGGAGGTTTGCTCTGTTATTGGTATAAAGATTGATTCAAGTTGCAAAAGAAAAAATGTGTTTATGCAAATATTAAGTGCCTGAAAACTACACCACAGCTGTTTAGTTTTTGGATGAAAGTCTTGGCTTGTTGTATAAGATGCATCAGCATCTATGAGTCTTAGAAAACATCTTTTGTTACATGGTTATTTCAATGGAAATACATTCTCCAAAACATTCTCTTCCAGAACGAATTCAGATTTCTCTGCATTTAACATTGCGAAAGTATGAAAAGCTTCTTGGCATATGTATTCCTTGTCAAAATGAATCTAAAATGAGATAGTGACAATGAGGAACAAAAGTTTTGGGATAACTTATGCCCTTAAAATTTTGCAGCATGGGTTTGTGTTCTAATTACAGAACAGCAGCCGCAGTGAGAGGGTTCAATATGCCCTTAAGAGGTGGTCATCGAGTGCAACAAGTGGAATAGGATGATTTCATTTCATGTGTAAACACTAGTGATAAGAAAGAGAAGCCTCCAATGTTGCTTTTGGTCTTTTGTTGCATTAACTTCGGACCATGCATCATCTCTAATGAGCTTGATAAAGCATAGCAAGGAAAATGTGCCATAATTCATCATGATTTCCATTTCAAAAGTGACAGCCAACTTCAGAAAATAGTCCATTTTACAACGAAAGAAAACCAACAAATGATAATGGAAACAATATCCTTAAATGAAAACTTACAGTCCCCTCAGGTCTGACTCCCATTATGGAAAAGCGGGCTTGATTTTGTTAACAGTCACCAGAGATCCTCTCTGATTCATCTTGTAAATAGAATATTTGATTTTGTATGTTGTCCACCTCAGAAAATACAGCACCTCCAAATTTTATTGAGTAATAAGAACTAGTATATGGAGAAAAGCAGGAACAGCATTTTAAATTGTTGGAAAATATAACATTAGATTTAATTCTTTCCCATTAAAAAGCTATGGCCTGTGCTGCAATGGAAGGTATAAATAAACTGCTTTCAATAACAATAAAGGGGGAATCTGTATGTTTTGGGGAGCTTCTGAAGAATTTTTACTTCTTTGTGTGAATATCTAAACTATTTTTCTTTTTTTGGTGGCTGGAATCCTCTTTTAGAAATCAGTCTATATTCTTAAGGCATTTGGGTGCCTTAGATATCACAGCCTTCATCATTTACATAGCTTACCTTTAATCTTTAGATTTTGAAATAATTTAGTTTCGTAGGAGGGGAAAGGCTTGGGAAAGTGAACGGTAGTTCCAGAGATGAGGGAAAGGAGAGGTGGAGGGTGCCAGAGCAGGGCTCAGTGCTGGAGCCCAGCACCCTGACTCCTTCGTTTCCCAAAACTGAATCAATGTCCTAAAGACATTGCAGATTTGTACAGTGGTGTTAGATCTACTAAATATTATGTTGATAGGCTCTGAAGTTTTTTTGGTATGTGTCATCATCTTTAAGACATGTGATTACTGGAGAATATTGTATTGCAATTTGGGGGTGAATGATCACCATCAGAACAGGTTGTGCTGGTTTAAGGTCATGGAAGAGATGACCTTTGTGAGGCAGAAGACTGGTCAGCAGCCTGTCCAGGATGGTCTCCTGGGCTGAGCTGTTGTATCCCAAATCAGAGGTGAAATTTGCCAAGGAACTGGGAAGTGTAGCCTCTCAAAAAGGCAGTATTCTGCTCTCCTGGGAGCACCATCTACTAAGCATCTGAGAAGTCACATCCCACCTTAACTGGGCTTACAGGTTGTTTTAGTGTTTCTGTGCCTGAAACAGATAAGAGCAATTCAGGTCTCTGACGATATCTCTGCTGAAGGCAGAGCGGGCATCCATTTTCTGTGAATACTTTAAAATACCCAATTAAAATTAACTGTTTGGAAAACACTAGTTTTCCACTAGTTGATTGATGAACTAGAGTATTGTTACAAAAATAGAATAAACAGCAAAGACTGATATCAAAGTGAATGTATGCAAACTTTCTAACGAAAAATTCTCCAAAAATTATGCTCAGGATCATTCTTATGTAGTAGTTAATTAACATGTGGAACTCACTGCCACAAAATACAGTATCTTTGAGGCATGAGTTTAGCAGGATTAAAGGGATTTATTAAACACTTATATGGATAATGAGACCATCCGCAGTTACATTACACAGGATGAAACCATACATTAGGGATATAAACAATTATGCTTCAGGACAGAAGCCAACTACTGACTAATAGAGTTAAGAAGGAAATTCACTCCATAATTATCCAGGATTTTATGCACCTTTTCTAAAAGTTCTAGTACAGGTATTGTCATGAATGGGCTACTGCCTTTCAGGAAATGTTGGGATACAGGAAATATAGGAAAAATAATAAAATTATGATTTCTTTTATGTCTAAAGATATTGTCTTATTTTTCCCCTCCTTAATAGTAATAATTACAGTCTTTTATTAAAAACATTGGAGAATGCGAGACGAAAAATTAATCCAAAACTTATTGAGGTTAATGAAACAGGCACCTGCCTCCTTCCATATATGAACTGAATATCATCAGTTGTTCTTATTTTTTAAAATTAAGAGAAAGAACTAAGGACATTGCTTTAGCTGATGTTACACCTTCTATTTGCATAACAGCATTATAATATGATCAGCACTACTTTCTTAAGTTTTACTTTTGCATCCTAACGCACTGCTGTTTTAATGGTGCTGTGAGCATAAACTTGTACTGAGCTGTGTAAAAGGATGCTAATATACATGAACCCAACTTTGATAGGAATTTTAATACATTCTCTGAAAAGGGTTTTGCAATAATTTGAATCTCTAGGAAGTAGTACTAAAGCATCCAGCTAGGACTTCTACTGCTCAGTAGACCCAGGATACCATGTTTTCCATGCAGGCACTTTGCCTGCTTAAGCTAGTTCACAGAACACACCTCCCTGAGCTCCTGTTTTCTGCTAGGAGGATCCTACAAGGAGGATCTTGTAGCATCATATAAGATATAGCACAGCCCACAGTAGTGGAAAGAATGCATCAGGCAGGATTGAATTGCCTTTGACCTATTTCAGGACCAAAATATTTTCAATATCAAATCGTCTTAAAACAAAAAAAACACCAAACAAACATTTGTTTTTTTCTATGCAAGAGGAAATCCCAATATTCTCTTTATCAGGAACATACGCAGTAAGTCCTCTGTGGAGCTCTGGGTATGACAGCAGGGAAAGTGTCATGTGCCTTCACGAGTCTCCCTTGTAAGGGCTTCTTGCTGGAAAGGGGAAGAGAAGTCCGCACACTCTCACGTTTTTGTCAGTGACTTTTCTCAACAGCCGTATGCTCTTGAGAAGCACTTGCTTATAGATTCCTGTGCACGCTTGCTGCCAGAAGACCTGAGCATATGCAGTAAATATGGCGCATCCATCCAAAGGGCCTCAGATTTGCGGTGCACACACAGGGCAACACTATACACCACTTGTACTGGTCATGGCTGTATAGCTGTGAAATTTATTGAAATCCTAAATAAATATCCAAGGCTCTCAAACTCTGCCAAGATGAAAGTTTTGGGTGGAAAAAGAGGACATTTATGGTGAAACCCAGCCTCATAGTAACCAGTTGCTACTTCTCAACAGTTTCCTTCAGCAGCTTTTGTTCCTCAAGGAGAGGGCTCTAGGTCTTCTTTGCTTGTGTTACAGGGGAAATTGTAATGTCTCGAATGGCATATCAGTATGTACAGGCAGAAGGCTGTGAAAATAATACATACAGAAAAAGCCTATGCATCTATACCTCTGGGACCAGAATCAAAATCACTGAAGTCAGTGGAAGGACTCCAGAGAGCTCTTCTATCAATCAGAAAACACAAGTATGACTTGAATTAAAGACAAAAAAGCAATAATAAATAGGAAAACAATGAGAGGAGCAGGTGTTCAGCATATTTCAAAGGCAGAAAAGCAAACTTTTATGTTATAGCAGTGATGCTCTGCAATGAAACTGAAGTCTGTCAACATCCAGATATGTTTCACACTGTATGTTTGGCATCACAACAGGTGGTTACTGCCAGATATACCAAAGAAGAATATTCCAGATTTGTAAGCTATTGCATGAAGTCTTTCCACCAGATGAATTGGCTGCATTTGGCAGCACTCAGTTAGTAAATAAAAAAATGATCTACAGTTCATAAGTATTGTAGCTTTAAAAAGCCAGCTAAATAACATTGTTTTTCACCAGTGACATTCCTCACCCAGAAGGGAAGTCCCAGAGAAAACAGAAAAGGAAGAAAGCTCTGAGAGTCAATAAATCTGGGCAATGTTGAATGAAATGGTTAAATAAGTAGGGAACTCATTATTAAAAATGTCCTTTAACAGCCTATTTACATTTAAAGAAGAGGACTGAGAAATGAGGTAAAGCTTCTGTACAAAGATAAATTTGGTAAAACCACCGTGTTAATGTCTAGGGGATGGCATGTGTATACTCTAGGGCTGATTTTTTTTTTGTAGTCTGCTTGGTCTTTAACCTTCTGATTTTCCACTTTGTTGCACAGCCCCAATGGACAACTTCGGGCTGTTTTTACCTACAAACACAGCTTTGGCTAAGAACAAAGTTTCAAATTGTAGTCTGCTGGGATTTTTTTAAAGAAAATTCCTTATTCACTGGAAATTTGCTGACTGCTTGGAAATGGAAACTGTTTAAGGAAAGATCAGTTTGGATGATTTTCCCACTTCGATAAGAATCTGGGAAGAAAAAAATTTGAAATTGCCAGCACATTCCTTTCTGCCATTTTCAAAAGAAAAGCAGCCCAGTGCTAGTACCGACACAAACAGTTCAAAATTATCAAAACGGCTGTTTCAGTGGATGGCTTCCTCTTCATCTCTTATTACAAACCCACAATTTGTTCTTTTTGTTTTACAATTGCAGTCCCATTTTCCTCCTTACAGCCTTACCTGTGTTTCATAACCAAAATAAAAGCTCTGTGCTGTGCAACTTAAGGCTTATTTGCCACGTATTTTTGCCCTTGAATTGTCTATTGTGTTGCTTTTGACAAACTGTTAAAATATGCCAGGCTGATCTGGTGATTCTAATTTGATGGAACTTATTTATAAAGCTGTTATATACCATTAAAAGAATAAATTTATGCTGATAATTTTCCAGCCATATAAACCCAAGGAATGAATCAATAACATGACACACATCGCATATATGTTTTTACCATTCTAAGGCCTAGTTTTAAGGGAAACTCCGTGTTTTTCAAGACTACAGCTTCCCTCTTTGCTACAACTGATGGAGTTGCACTAGTGGAGCCTTATTGGTGTTTGTTTCAAGCATTAAGTAACCTTGGGGAAGCCTTTTTCTTCCTTCTGCCGTTCTTTCGTCCGCTCACAAAGCAGGTTTCAGGTTTGGGCCTGCTGGTTGAGGGGAATGCTTAGCTCGCCTATTTAAAACACAACTGGATTTTGCTATTCAAATGTAGGAAACCTAATTACACATTGGTAAATTCTCTTCAGTCTACCAAACACAGAAAAAAAACAGTGACAGAAACTGAAAGGCCAAAAAAGAGAAAAGAGTCCCTAAGACCTAATGAATCCAAACTAAACACCTCTCCACAGAAATGTCAAACATTTCTCTTAGCACAAAACAAGGCTTAAAGAATTCCCTGCTTTTGTCTCTGGGCTAATTCCTTAAGCAGAGAGGGGGATTTTCTTCTGGGAGTGTTATTTCACAAAGAACTAAACAGCAAATAAACAAAAGACTCTCAAAGAGTGAGAGAGTATAAATAAAATTCATGACTCCTTAAAGAGTTTACACTGAAAGAATGTGGGGGATTATTTACAATTAAAGCATAGTCTGTGGAATACAGTTATTATTACAAAAATGAATAAGAGGGTATTTCATTTAGCTCTCAATAAAAGTGCACCTGGGTCTTCTCCATTTGTTAAAGTTGGGGAAAATTCACTTGCCCTCAGAATCATCTATTTGCTCGTTTTTAGCAAACTCTTTTTCATATACCAGACTGAGTAATCCAATTGAAAAAACTTGTTTATGAAGTTGCAAATTATCTATGTTGTAGTTGCAGAAAGTGCCAAAAGGGAAGGCCAGAAATGAGGGGGAGCAAAACAGGAAAGCTGAGAATTTCCTTCCTTTAAAAGAGAAAAAAAAACAAGTAAAATTTTCTTCTGTTTTTTTTTTTTTTTTTTGTGAAAAGTATACTTCAAATCCCCACCCCCCCAGCCAGTCCTGCAGAAACGAAAAAAAAAAAAACAACTTGTCAACAAAAAGAAGTGTTTTTATACTTCGGGCCTAGCAGAACACACGTGTTTAGTAAAGTGAAAAGTAACATGAAAGGAAGAAAAACTTTGGGGGAATCTCCTTTCTGCCTTGCCAAGCAGAATATGAAACAATGGAGTAGGTTGATAATGGAGACAAGGTTAGCTGAGGGATAAGATGAACGTGGAACAAATACAAGATTTCACTTCCAATAAATTAAGCAGACACAAATGAATGGTTATTAAGATAAAGAAGCATAGGTTGAAGAAGTCACTTGATTATAAATTATAGAGCAATTAGTCCTCTTTTCAGTGCTTTTTTTTTGTACTAGGCATTTTGTATGCTGCAGCTAATGTGTCATAAAACAATGCTGATAATGATGTTGTTGAAAGCCAAGGTAGACCGGCAAATCCCATATATATATATATATGTGCATGTATTAATAGGGTTGTGAGTGATATATGAGTGTGTGTATCCATAGGGGTGTATGTATCTCTATGTATGTACCTCTGCGTGGGTGTACATGCATGTCTGCCTACAGCATAAATGTCACTAGGCACATCCATGTGCAGCCCTATTAATTCTTTAGAGAAGTGATATATTAATACAAATTAAAAAAGAAATCTATATGAGTGTCATAGAATGTACTTTACCTATCTATCTGTCTATATTAAGTCTCTCTGTCATGTTAAAAAGAAAGCCTTATAAGAGAGGTTAGGCCTTGGAGACTTATTTCATGTGCCTGAGTGACAAAGAGAGAATTTAAAGCTTTCCTGAATTTGCAGCAAAGTTTTGATTGAGTCTTATCCTGCCATGCCTGTCTCGGCAAAGTATCCAAAACATTTGGCTACACATGATTAAATGAACAGTATTTATTTTTAGCATCTGCTGCCCCTGACTCAAACTTTGCTACTAAGAAAATTCAGCTCTATGGAAAAGAATTTGAATTCCAGCTGGGCAGTTTTCAAAATAAGATGAAAAGTTAAGCAGGCAATTGGTGTGTATTTAGGGCTCAAAACACCTTGCCTCCTAAGAAGTCTTGAAGGAGTTAATCCCTTCTCAAGATAATCCACTAAAGAGCATCCTTCATTATGATGTTAAAAGCAAGGATCAGTGCTGGGGGAGTCTAACAATAGGACAGGGGTGCTTTTCAATCCCCATCACATTCTTCCCAGGTTAGAAACAGAAACTGCTGTTATACCAGCCGAAAAACAGGACGGGTTTCTCTCTTGGTGTTAAATATTCAGATTTAAAAAGGGAGAGGAAGGGAAAAAAAAGCAATCGTTAACCCGCTGCATTAACTAAACCTCTCTCTTATTGGATATTTTTCCGCCAATCTTTCTAACTTTTATGACAAGGTGCTGAATGCAGAAGGGCTGCGTCGAAATAACTCACAACTGTCTTAGACATCAAAAGAACTTTTGATAAGAGGCTTGTAAATAATTTCCTGGTGGTAACATGTGAGTAGAGAAAACCTGAAGCAAGTCAGTTTAACTTCACTGAATGAAAGGATGCTACATACCTTTACTCTGGGCAGGATTCTGACTTCTAATAAAACCTGGGGAAAAAAGAATGTACCAAGCTGCTTTATGTTACTTCTGTAGCTAATGTTCTTAATATCTGGTTTCCGCTTTGTTTAATACTGAGTATCCTGGTTTTAATTAATGAAAAGATAGAGAAGTGAAAAAATACAGGGTTTTTTTGGAGACCTTATCAACATATTTGGGGATCAATTACACACATACACACACATGCACTCATACAGGAATTATCAAATTCAAAAAGTTTTGCTAATCTATCCAAGTACAAAAAAAAAGGAAAAGTATTCATAAAAAGTGAGAGATTTTATCCGTATTTTTTGAGACAGCAAAGGAGGAAGGTTCAACCTTTAAAGACTGTAGTCAGAAAATGAAGCAAAAAAGCTATTACTTTGATAGCTGGCCATACAGCTGTTTTAGGGTATGATCCAAGTCCTGTGGATCTCCAATAACCACAATTGGTGTTTGGATCATGTCCTCGGAGTACAATAACAAGTTTTTATAGCATGCATAATTGATGGGTTTTAAGGAATCTCATGTAAAACATGTTTCATTGTGCCTTGGAAATGTCACCTTAAGGAATTCTAGCCCCTTATCAGGGCCAAGAGAGACAACAATAATATTTCAGTCATGATAATTAAATGCTGTAAGCACCGTTATTTTCCTATTTGTTGTAATTCCAACTAAGAAGGGCTCTGATTGAGACCTGGCAAGAAGTGGTTGAAAAATTACTCTTCCAAAGGGGGAAGCTAAAAGAACACATGACTCAGCTGTAGATAGTAATTTTGATTCTTTTGTCCAATATAATCAGCAAACGGATGGTAGTTCCAATTCACTGCTAACGTCTGCAGCAACAGAAACTGAAGACTTCCTGACACAGGGCCACTGCTTCTCCTGAGCATAACAGATCTCTTCACAGGAGTAAGATCATGGCTAGACA
Organism: Nyctibius grandis; assembly: GCF_013368605.1. NCBI lineage: Eukaryota > Metazoa > Chordata > Aves > Nyctibiiformes > Nyctibiidae > Nyctibius > Nyctibius grandis. The sequence continues at coordinate 21,912,319 of NC_090668.1, read as the reverse complement.
AGAGGAGGAGTAAACCCTGCCTCTAGGTTGATGTCCCTGCTCACTGCAGGGGGGTTGGACTAGATGGCCTTTAAAGGTCCCTTCCAACCCAAACCATTCTACAATTCTACGATTCTATGATTTCCACTGCTCCACATAGCTGGAGCACAGGGCAGCTCTCTTCTTTCCATCATCTCCATGCAAGAAAATGAGATGTCCTTATGCTTCGCTAATTTGGAGGAGGTGATGACTAAAGGGAAGTGCTTCAGTGTATCTGAGTACGTGGGACCTTTTATGGCTATTCCTTCTTGAGGCTGTGTCCCTGATCCAGACCAGGCTGGAAGTGTGTGAAGCTTTTTCTGTGAAGAGGCAGCAAATATGAATGCTGCAGATGTTGCAGATGTCTATTAACTCTTTAGATGTTGCAAGGTTTTCTGGGCACGTTGAACAGGAATAGTAAAGTCCCATCTGTTTAGAGTGCAAGCAAATGAAGTTCTTGTGTTACTGCAAACTGTTGTACACTCATGCTCTTGCTTGACAAATGAGTCTGGAAGGGATTTCATCCCTACTTGCTAGCCATGGTCCTTCTGGTAGGGAGTGATCTCACAGCTGCCCTCCTCCATGCTGGTGATCCCAGGAAGAAGGGAAATGCTGGAATTTCCCCACTTGCTGAAGCAATGGGAACTCTCTTGAGTTTTCCTTCTGACCTTCACTATGTAGGTAGCTGTTGACATAGGAGATTAAGGCCATCGTTCTGCTGTCCACAGCCATAACTTTGCATTTACTGGTGAATGCCTCTTGTGCCATCACTTTAAGTACTCTTACTCAAATCAACGGCCAAGGAAAGGAGTTGCCCTGCTTACATATCTTCAGATAAGTAGGTGATGAGCTCTGGCTTTTATAAACATCATTTTTTAATTTTAACAATCCAAAATAAACCATGGTTATTAGGAAAAGGATACAGCTCTCAGAATACAAATCTCAGAAATCCTGGGATTATAATTTATATATGCTCTGGCTTTCTGACAAAAACAGATGATTTTGATACACATTAAATGTTTAGAAAAGTTTTTAAAGACCAAAGGCTCTGATCAAGATGAGTTCTTTGGTTAAAACCAGGCACTAAATAAATAGAGGGAAGGACACAACCTGAGCCCTTACAGGAGCTGGCTTTTGAAGCAGAGTCCATTTCAGGATAATAGGAATGGCTGATCCAACTCCTGCCCTTCAACTGCATTCAGTTTCTGGAATTAATTTATCAAGCTACATTTAAGGATTAAAAGATGGCGCCTGACATTTTAGAACAAACCAGAAAACCCCAAAAACCCAAACAAAAAAACCTGTCACAATTCAGCAGAATTTGCAAAAGAAAAGAGGCTGTACAGAATAAAGGAAGCCAGCCCAAAGTCCTCTTAGGTTGATGATCTCTTCAGGTCACGGTTCAAGTTATCTTGATTTTCAATTGTACCCACCCAAGTCTGTACTGCTGTCCCTAGCTATTTTTTTTAAAGACTTTAAGTCACTGCCTAAATGCTCTTCTCCTTAATGAGAATGAAACCGACTGGCTTTTATTAATGAATCCCATCTTTTGTGCATAGGTTTTAGTTTCTCTTTAACATCTTGAAAAGTCATTAATTTATTGCTAATTTAAAAGAAAAAGAGAGAGCGATCCTGTTGGTTCGAATGAATACTTTTCCTTTGGTTGAACCAATAATTCAAGCTCCTGATTATACCAATTAAAGACCAATTTGAGGAAAGGCCTCCAGCACTGAGCTGCAGCTGCCATTTAGCCACAAATTATGGGCCTTATATGTGGGTGGACATGAAACTCTTTCAGAGAGAAATAGATTGAGAAATAGGGAAACTATTGTAGGGATTTCAGCAGAAGGGGGACATTAATTGGATACATTGCTTGAAGTCAATCAGAGATTCAGCTACTCTGTGGGCCTTTTGACTTCAAGACCCTTCTCTTTTTGTTCATGTACCTTCAGCTAGATTAATCACAGTGACTAAACAAGCAGAGATATTTTTCAGGGATTTTTTTTTTTTTTTTGGTGGCTGTGAAGAAGGGACAGCCTATTCTACAGTGAAATTAATACTGAAGATGGTGAAAATAAGTGAGATGGTTTCAAGCTTGAAATTAATTCTTTAGATTCTTTGAGTTAAGAATATACAAAAGTGATCCCAGGATGAAAGCTTTTATTTATTAATTTGATATTAGAGGCTCCATTTTATTTATTAAATGTATTGTTTAAAAATGCAATGAAATTATAAGCTTTTGGTATTATTTTTCTGTTAATAGGGAAAGAAAATGCTCTCATGAAAATGTTTCTCACACTTTGGACCTGTATTAATCAAAAGTGGAAAAAATAAGAGCAGCAGCAACAATCAGAACATTAGTAAGTCATTGATAAAATATACAGTGTTAATACTCATAAATGAAATGTTTTAAAATTACTATGTATTAGTTATCTTTAGACTACTGTGTGTTATCTGAGTTTTATTGTTCTAGATTCCATTTTTGCAGCCCATAGAGAAAATCAGTGGCAGTAGTGGGATTAGAACTGCACTATACTTGGTCTCTAGTCCTATGGTAGATTTTAAAATTATTTTAAAATCATGGAAATAGAGTACAAATAAATACATGAAGTAGAGCTTTTGATAAAGAAATGTAAAAATAATACATGTATCAATGTTTGTATATATATAAAAATATACATATATAAATGTATTTACTTCTCAAACTGCAGTGATCTATAAGAACACTCACTTCTCGCCATTTCTTGAAATCAACTTTCAGGTTTCACTGCTGGAAAACCAGTAAAATTTCTTATAGTTCAGCCTGGGCATAAACACTGCTTGTGTGAACTCCATAATTCTGGATTCATCACATACCCTGATGTTCAGGGGTATGTTTTTCCATAATACTAGCATCCTTGAATTAGGTTCGGGTTTTGATTTTCTTTTTTTTTAATCACATTGTTATAACTCACCTTGATTAAACTAATTATAACTCTCAAAGAGGTTGCCTGATCAAGAAGACAAAATCCATTTCTCAGTTATTTCTTGAGAACTGTAACAAACTCTTCTCAACTCTTTAATTGTTAATTTGAGATTTGCAGCCTAAATCAGTCAAGGAAGTTGATATAGTGCCTACAAACAGATGCTGAAAAAGACCATTCACTTCACTTTACCTGGCATAGGACTTGTTCAGCTGGTTTTCAGATCATTACATTTGTGGGCATTTATTTTGAATAGAATTAAGAACAGAGCTGTGATTCATATTTTAGATTAAAAGGACCCCAAACAATCTTCAGTGATTTCTTTGGCTTAAAATTGTTGGTTAAAAAAAAATAGGAAAGACTTCTGTTCTAAATTTCTATATTTCATTCAAACTTGCTAATTTTATCCTGGTTAGGAAGTGGGATTAATAAAAGCTACTTTTGATCCACCCAGAGGAGGAAGTTGTGGAAATGCTGCAGGAGAGTTTTGTCCTCTTAAAGGAAGAATTTGCTTTGTACAAATATGCTGCCCCAACTTCTTAGTCTTTAGAGGCCTGTATAGCACAGATGTTACTCTGGCGATTTTACATTTATTCTGGTGATTATTCAGTATGGAAGTAATCATGAGTTCTCATCTCCACATCAATGAGATTCTAGTTTTTTCCTCCATCTAATCTCTATTCTTAGGTCCTGCTCCATACTTTGTAAGAGATTTTTCTTTTTCTTCGTAGCCTTTACATGAGGATTCTTTCCTAAATTTGCTGATGAAACACCAGATGTTAAAAGAAACAGCACGTTTGATTTTTTTTTCATCATTTGCCTCCTTGATTCCCCACACTCCCCAATTGAGACAGAACTGGTAAAATAGAAACATTCTTGAGTTCAACAACAGGTGAACCAGAGGGTTGAGAGAGTCCACCACCCAAACTGCCCTGCTCTCAGCTTTTGATCTGAGGTCAGCATCTTCTCCACAGCGTGGAAATGTGGTTTTGTGCTGGGTTAGCCACTTGTCTGACACACCTGCATGTATGGGTAGCAAAGCAAGTTAACAAATCTCGTTGTTCTAGGTAGGTAATTTCCTGCCACAATATCCAAAGTAACCCTTTGAAGGGACTGCTTAAGAAAAAGAGTATTTTTCCCAGAGAAATTGCACAACGCCCGTGGTTAAGGAACAATGTTTCAAGCACCTTATTCTATACTAATTAATCTCTAAGCCTTAACATTTATCTCTCCAGTACACAGCATACATATCACTGTGAGTTTCAGTTCTGAAGTCTGATAAAACTAATAAACCAAAACTGCCAGAGGTGGCACATTAAACTGGTAAAATGGTTTTCATCTTAATTGGATGTGAGCAGTGTTATCTCTAATAACCCCAGGATACTTCTAATTGGAGTTTTCTTTTTCCTTTCTCTTTTTTTCTTTCTTTTCCTTCCTTTCTTTTCCTTTCTTTTCTAACGCTAATGTCATTGACCAGTGTTAATATCGAGTGCCCCCTCTTCCAAACCCCTCTACTCCCTCGCGATGTTTTCTGAAGCAAGAGTCAGCCTGACTTCAGCGCAGTGAGGAAGACATATTTGTATTCCATTAACAAAGGTGATTTTACGTGTGCTATCATTGGAGATTTTAATAAGATAGAGTTATTGATGTTAGCTAATAATGCTTTGAAAGTTGGTTGTGTTCACTGCCCTGAGATTCACCTCAGGCCAGCAACTTCTCAATTTTCAGATGTTATTGCAAGACAATGGCTGTCATTGTTTAGGCTCAGATTGTAATTTTAGTGTAAATCTCGCCTCAGTTTGTTAGTGTGGTAAAATAATTCTTATTGCTTCCTGCTAATTTTTTAGACTCCGGTGAGAAGGATGCATATTAATTGGTAATACTAAAATACCATGTATAATTAAAAGGCAGCTAAGCTTTCTGCAGCTGGTATCCTTTTGTTTTATTTCACTAGTGTTACCAAGAAATCCTTATGTGGATGAGGAAATATTCACACCTCTGAAGCTCACTTTTCATAGGAGAGACGCTTTACAGTCAATAGCTGTGTGGTCTCTAAAGGAGATTGCGCAAGGACTGCTTGTAGGAAACAATTTTTAGAAACTTTTGTTCACTATTTTTCAAGATTCTCTTTCTCTTTTTTGCTCTTTCTTTTACACACATAGCCCTAAATTAGCTATTCCACTACATCAATTTTATATTAAGTTTTTGTCATGCAAAATCAACTTCAATTTCTCTTTATGCTACACTTGTCTGGCAGTACAGGTATGCTATTGGCTCCAAAAGAAATAAGATGATAAAGAATTAAAAGAACTGAAAAGACAGGAGGTCTAAGAAAAAGGATTGTATCGATAGCATAAACTACCTCATTTTTTCAACCGGGATTAAAAGTTGAAGCCTGCATATGTTTTAAATGTGAGAAATTTTACTCCTGAGACATATTCAGGAAGATATAATTCATTTTCCTGCAGAACACACATGCATACACACACAACTGTGCACGTGATGAAGTCAGTACCGTTACCTCCATCGCATGTGTTTCTGAGCAAATGTTATCAAGTTCACAATGGTTATTACTTTTTCTATATAATTAAAACTATCTATGCAGAGCTCATTAAGATATTGTAGAAATGCAACAAGAACACTTTTGAGTGTGAAAAAATCTATAAAAACCAATTGCAATAAATAAAATTAGCAGAAAGATCTGTTCAGTAATTTATATTTACATTTCAGGCAATTAAATCAGCAATACCTGGCGTGCGGATTAGCAAGGATCAAAGGCCATTTACAAAAAGAGCCTTTTATAGTATCAAAGACCCTGTGACATCATGTTTGCCTTTTATGCTGAATTAGATAATTGCAAATAATTGTAACTCTGAAAGACATTTAGTTTTACGGGAGATTTTTTTTTCCCTTTGCAGGTCAGTGTGCAACCCTTTGACCCATCTTTGTAGGACTAAAGTCTTTGTTAGAAAGACAAAGAATATTACTTTCTCAACTAAGAACATGCATGATTATTTTTGTCAATTGTCAGAGAGAGCAGAACAGAAATATCATGATACACCAACCCTTAGAAGAAGTATTCCAGATTTTTTGTTAGGAATAAATTAACCAAACAGGGTGTTTTTTTTTTTCCTCAGATTTCTCTGGGATTTACCACATCAAATGTGAATAAAAATAAGAATTATAAATACATTAGAAAAGATACTCTGCTTCTCATTCTTGTGCTTGGGTCTTTCTTCCACACCTTTGCATCCTCATATTGCATCTGAGCTCACAGTAGCAGGTTGACCTAGGGGGTCTTGTGCTTTCAGTAGTTGCTTACAGGACCCAGGCAATGGAAGAGGCCCTAAGTACTATAGGCTTGGTGTATATCTTCGGAGTGTTAGGTGGAAAATCAGCAATATATTTCAGCAACAGATCTTGCACCTACCAGCCAAAACATTAAAGACAACATGACCTGACACACACTCCCTACCCTACTCTACTGGCCCTGGAGACTTTGTTGCATGGGGTATCTGTAGCGTTATTTCATAGTCAATTTAAGGAAACTTTAGATGACTCTCATGACATTTTTCAATTCTGGACAAATAAGGACCAACATGAATTTAATCTTCTACCTTGCAATAAAAAAGAAAGAAAATATCTGGTCCATGGAAGTTTAACCATCAGGCTTACTGAGCCTGGAATTTCCATAAAAGTATAGTGAAAAAAAGGGCAATAAGGATGCTCGTGACCTTGATGAATACAAAATCTGTCTCTGTGGCTTATCATGCTAATGAATTGCTCCTGGTTTTGCTGTCTAAAGGCCTAATTCTTTCACCTAATTCTTTCTCTTGCTAGGAAGCAGCCAACATTGCCCCAGTTTCCATGGGTGGGGTGAAGATCTGGTGTGGGAGCTTTGGTGTCAGCCTGCAGGAGTGATGCCAGGTTAGGGGAAAGCTTGTGAACTATCAGTCTGTCCTAGAGGTGTGGGTTAGTGGAAGCCAAACCTTTCCCCTGTGCATTAGCACTACCCTGAAAAAATGATTTGCAGAAATGCATATAAAATTTGGTCTTCGCTGAAGAAAATGAGAAAGAGGGGAAGGACACAAATAAGGGAACAAAAGCTGCATAACTGTGAACATAACCAGATTATGGTTACCTTTCAAAGTGTTGCTATGCTTCAGTGCTGCCACAAGTTACAGCCTGCCAAGTGGGTAGGAGACCAAACCAAGATATATTTCTTAGATGGCTCAACTGTCTCGGGCTTGGAGGTTCATTAGGAAGTGAAATCATCCCAGGAATACTGAAGCACCAGGAGAAAATAAAGATGATATAGGTAATGCAGTCTGATTTCTCCTAGCATTAACTCATTTAAAAAACAGTATTAGATAGAAAAGCAAACTTTTATAAGGTTGTAAACCAGCAAACAAAATACAGAAAAGCATATCAATACTGGGTATTGTTTGCCTACAAGGCAAGCCAAGGGGACAGTAGTTTGTTTAGCTTAGTGTGACTCTGGGGTAAATAGGAATAGACATTCAGGTAGCAGTATACTGGTCAGTGAGTGTGGACTGGACATGAGAACAAACTGCATTAAATATTGCCCAGGTCAATGATTAATATATTCCCATAAACACGGTAACCTCACAGTCTCCCCCCTCTCTGCATTTTTCAGTTTAATTGAAATTAATGTGCTAGTTTTAAGCAGCTATATAAACAGCCATAGTTATTATACATTTGACAGTAGATAAGTAAAAGACTGTATTAACAGAACAAAAATGTAATGCCTTTCTTAACAGAAGCTGCTTCTAACAAACAGTCTTGGGAGGTTTGATAAACCCTGTGGCTATGCACCATACATAGATAGGCAGGAACTCCAGATAGTGTTTGGTGGTTTGTATCTAACTTGGAAGCTGGACCAGTCTGGAGTGAGAGGGTTGGACCCATAAGGCATCCAGAGACTCTTTCCAACCAGAATTAATCTATGATTCTAAGATTTTCTTTGGTGATGGAATGAAAGGGTCCTTCGCAATTGTGAGTTTGGGGCTGGCCAGGCCAGCACTCCTGGCAGCTCACTGCGACCGCAGGAGAGGGAAATGCCACAAACACCTACTCAGGAGGTAAAGCCGTATTTCTTCTGTTTACACTCACTGTGTTTCATTACAGGCTCCCAAACTATCTTTACATGCTCGCTAATCTGTCTGGAGCAGCACCATGTCATGAGAGGAGGCTACTCAGACTTCTTTGGATGGGAAACTCTCCTTACAAAACTCAGTTTTTCTCCTCTGTCCATCTGCTGTGGTGTCCCATGCCCATCAAGGGTGGTGATATTTCAAGATCTTTCAATGGCCAAACAGCCATGGAGTGGAAGCATATGTGTTAGAGCAAGACACTGCACCTCCTCGGTGGTTCTGGTAAACATGAGGATTCTCATTGGCATCTTGAATTTTGGGTGTTCAAAATACTGTAGGTGGATGCATCTCTTGTTTAATTATTTCTCATGAGCAAACTTCTAGTAAATGGAAAAAACCCTTAGTTTTTACAAATGTCACCATCACCAAGGAAGCACACAAAAGCAGGCCACAGAAGGACTTAAGGATTTAAATTCCCATAAACTTAAAGGGCAGTTAGGCACCTAAGTAAGAATTAGGTTCCTAAATATCTTTACGGAGCCTCCGTTTTCTGTTTGGGCAACGTTAACTAAACCAATGTCCCCTGGGCCTTATAGTCACATAAACAAAATATATTGATTTGCTTTTCCCTTCGCTTCCTCACAAAAGGGTTTAATATAATTTTCTTGGCATTAATATATTTCTTTGACATTTGTCATCAAAAAGGTTATATTTCATAGAGCTGTAGTCAGAAGACTGTTGAAAAAAATCCACTTTATTTAGAGGATGTTTGTATTGCAATTTAAACATAAAAATTTTCAAAACCACATTGCTGCTACTTCTTCTGCCCCAACTGCAAAGCTGAACGCATACATATTTTCATGCTAAAAATCAGCATTGGTCTATTTACCGTTGTAACCTGCTTCTATTAATGTTCATCTTTTCACTGGAACTTGTCAAGCTTTAAAATATTGTGATAATTTTCTGATGTTATACCATCGGGTGCAGTAGAATTTCTCCTGGGCTGCAATTAGCCAACAGCTTATGTTAATTTTAATTAATTAACTTAGGTTGATAGTAATGCCATGTAATAAAACATTTTGCTCAGTGTGAAACTTGTCCGTCACATTTGTTTGTGACCTAAGTTAGTAATTATGTGTGCTTAAGTCAGTGGTAAATGGAAATAAAATGATGCGTCAAAGCCAAAATGAGGTAATTTGTGTCAACTCAGTTGGTTGATAGTGTTATAAAGGTAAAAGACACGGGAGTGCTGGTTAGAAACTGGTCATTATTTTGTAATCCAAGGAATCTCTCATGATGCACATTCAGTACTAATCAAGACCATTTTCTTGTGTGAAAAGTCTGTCTTGTAGCACAATAAATCTAACTAAAACTCTAACTAATGTACAAGGTTCAGTAAGAAGGTTGACGTTTGAATTAAGATGAAATTGCTGTAGTTTGGCTCCTCCTCAGCCTTTGAAATCTAAATGATCAGCAAAAGCGAACATCAAACTTGTGACTAATTGTTGAATGACTGAATTAATTAAAAAAAGAAATAGTTCAGGGAATGACTTTTAATTCCCAAGTCTTTTAGTGCATTATGGAACCTGAAAGCATGCTCACCTGCACAATATTTATGAAATTTGCTGGTTTTCCCATTCCAGGTGTGTTTTGGAAATAAGGTTCTCTGCCTGCACTGCTGTAGCATCCCATCTTGCTAATAAATTTGAAAATTGCTTTTTCCTTCAGAACTTGAATTTTAATTTAAAGGCTAATATCCTGTCTGTTTTATTTCAACTAGACACTCGTGTTTTTCAATATTGCCTTTGGTTTCAGAGTGAAAGAAATTTGTTGTCTGTATTTTTGCAACTTAGACCAAAACTAATTAATTAGTTAAGCGTCCAACTATTCTGACTTGCTTTTGATGTCTAAGTTTCCAAGACATAAAAAACCCAACAACCTCAACAAATGAAAACAAGAACACAGAAAAAAATCCACCCTGTGGATTATTTGCAGGTTTTTTTTCCTAAAAGGTTCAGCTTTATTTTTCTCTTGCTGGAAAAAAAAGTACTCATTAAAAAAACTGATGATGTTACTGAGACTACCTCTTCAGGCAGCATGACAAGCCCAGCAGTAGTACAGCATAGGTATATGAGTTTCTTCCACTGGAGCTTCTTGCAAAAAGAAAAACCTCTTTTTTTTTTTATTCAAACTTGTATCTGATTGTCATGATCCCCTTCCATATGTCCTGTTGAACAGATGTCAACAGGTAAAAGTACCCTTGATCAAAGACCAGTTCATTTCAATACAGTATTAATTCACTTCATGCTAGAAAAAAGCTACTAGTGAAAATCACACATATTGCCATGGAAATTGTATGTCCGGTCCTGGTGAGAACATGGGAAGCCAATAACAGCAAATAATGTAACTATCATCATCTTTATGTGTTAGAATCACAGAGGGATGGATTTGTTTGATCCTTGGCAAGTCAAAATTTTTGTTTTGAATCAGTGCTAAAAATTTTCCTTGACCTGAAACTATGTGACTCTCTGGGTGTTTGCATTATTTAATACTTTCTGAATAGCAGTGAATTCCAAAAGAAAAATGCTATTTAGAAAAGAAATATTGAAACGTTTAATCTAGAAAATATAATTTTTTATTTTTGCATTTTTTCCACAGTAAATAGATTGATCCTTTCTGAGAGTGCACATATTTATATTAAATCTCCTTTGTTGTCATAAAATGATATTTCTTGGATTTAATTCCTTGAAGAAAGTCTTTGACTATACAGTATTTACAATTCAATAATTTCAGCAAATTGATATGTTCTTTTTCAGACCAAACAAATTAAAAATGAATTCTGGTCTTCCGATCGCCAAATGGAGAAATAGTAATTTGGGGCTCAGTTAACATTTTTGCCCCCACAGTATCCTAATTCTTAAGAAACTGCATTTCCTATTGGAAAATCATTCAAATGGAAAATTCGTGCTGGACTCTGCTTATTGCAGACTGGGAAACATGTATAAATTTGTGCTGGAGAATGGAAACCTGCAGCGTGGGATCTCTTGAGTAGGTTTTACAAGAAGAGCTATGACTGATTATTATGCTAATATTAACTTCCAATTGTTAATGAACCTTTCATCTTGAAGGATCCCAAAACAGTTTACAGACTGCGGAGGGATCTCCCACTCCCACTGAAATGCAGCCAGCTCTTCTGGCTGTTCTTTGTGACTTGGTGTTACTCAATAGTAGAAAATAACCTCTGCCCGCCACTACACAGGCAATGTTTAGAAATGCAAAAAGTAATTACGAGGTTGGACTGCAGCCAAGGCACCGGTTCTGACACTCTTGTTCCTGCGAGTGAAAAGTGCTATAGTATCTTTAAGTGGCCATAAGTCAGAGCGTGGGTCCGCTGCCTTATCAGAAACATGGAGGCACTGGTACAGCACAGAGTCTCAGGGGAGGATGGGAACTACTGCCTCACTCCCAGTGTGATTTCTTGTAGCAGCTCCAAGTTTTACTTGGAGACTCTCCCACTGGAAATTGGGCTGATGTAACCCTGCTCATCTGGTAAAACTGAACATGGTTATGACCTGATTTGCAGATGGTCACCATGCTGTTTGCAATGAATTACGTTTAAGTTAGGCACATGCACAGATGATACTTTTTTAAGCGAGACACTTATTTCTGGAGATCAATGATGATTTTCTGTGCTGTTAAACGTTTTGGGCTATTTTTGCATGAATGCTGGAAGCTTACGACAAATACATGTGTATTAATTCCATCTACCAAATACTTCAAACTGTATGTGGAACACAGCTACTCTCCTCCTTTTCCTAATGACACATTTTATAAAAAAATGTCAAACCAACTGATGCTCTTAACTTTAGAAAGATTCAATTTCTAATTGTCTGGATAAATAAAAGGAGCCAAGATTTCTTAGCAAGGTACATTCCCTCTAATTGATACTCATTTAAATTAACTTGTGTTTACTGTAAACATTCTTGCTGCATGAAATGTGCTCCTACTACAGAAGCAGTGGTTTTGGTGATGGAAGGAAATACTGCCTTTTTGGTACTTTTATTTGGAGTTTGAAGTCCATTAAAGTGACTTCATAAATTCAAAAATAAATCCATTGATTTCTATGAATGCCTATAGTTAATGAGCATGTGGCATTTGATTTGGAATTAAAGAGGCATTATCACATTGTTTTAAAGGCCTTAAGTTTAGGCCTCATTAACAAAAAATGGGGAAGAAGCGTCTGCATTTTAAGCTGTCCTCTAGAGCGCTGGGAACTTTGAGGCAATAACATAATGCCAGGTGCCTTCATCATCTGAAGAGCTACTTTCTAGGTCTGAGTAGGACCAGAACTTGCTGACACAAAGGAAGTCGGGGCTAACGTCTGACCCAGGGTGATGGGCTATGCTATCTTCTTTGGGCATTGATTTGGCAGAGTGCATAAGCATCTGTTTAATTTTCCAGAGGAGGAGTTCTAGTAGACTATTTACATGTCTGAAGTTTATCACCAGTAGGTCTTGGGCTTTATGGGTTCTTCTTAGGAATTTGACCTGAGCAAGGACTTCAGGAATGGGCTCCAGGAATTCAGTTTAGCCCTTGCTCATGAGAAGCCCACAGCCAAACAGGGGATCTGTTAATGGCAAACACATTAATTTAAGAGCAAGTGGCAAACAAAACTACAGCAGAGAGCACCCTCAAAAGCAATTTATTTCCAAGCGAGGGAGAGAAGATGGCAGAAGATCATGGGAATTGTGATGCTGCAGTGGGATGCTTGTAGATTTTTTCTCTCTCTCGCTGCCTGTCTGAAAAGCCATGGGAGAGGGAGGCTGTCCCACAGGACCTCTACGTGACCTCAGTCCCAACCGGCCCCCAGCGAGTGTGCATGTGCTTGCCCATGTCATGGCAGCTCAGGGATGGTTTGACAGAGTTTACCGCTTTCTGGCTTATTTTAAGTACTCTTGGAATCTTCCCCATCCTCTAGCAAACTGGGGCAGGCTGACCTCTAAGCCACATAATCTGAGCATAAGTTAAAAAAGAAGCCCAGAATTTTCCTTTCCCAAATAGCAGCGCTGCCGATGATCTCCGATCCAGCTTTAATGTTTAATTGGATGACCGGGTTTTAAACAGAGCATTCTTTAACCCGGCTGCCTCTGCCTGCCCCCATCCCCCTGCCCAACAGCAGCCTCACTCCAGTTATCAAAGTGTCATTAGTAGAGACAGCTGCCTGTAAACAACAGGAATGTCAACACAACTGTCTCGGTCAACAGGAATTTAACTTTAATCTGTTCATTACTTAAAGATACATCATCCCCTTTCTGCGCTGTTATCTACATCACTTGCAGACAAAGGCAGAGAACAAATTGATGGTGTGGGGGGGGTGGTGGTGCACTGGTCCTGCCTCAGCCAAGCTGGTTCTGTTCATCATTTCCAGTTCCCCCCCGGCCTCTTCCAAGTTCCCCTCCTGTATATGTATATATATTTGCTGGATTGTGGGCAAGGGGGGTCAGGAGTTTCTTGTTTAGCTGGAAACAGATACTACATATTTATAAATGTAAACTTGGAGCGCTGCCAGACTCCTGCATTTAAGTGATTAACAAATGTTTCCCTTCAAGTAGACACCTCTTGTTCTAAATATATTTGACAAGAATGTAAAGAGTCAACTGGAGGGTAGAAAGGCCATACCGCAAAGCGTTTTCTGCTGAGGCTGCCAGCGTTCGCGGGCCTGCGTTTCCCGGCCTGCGATGCCGGCGTTCGGCGGGTGCCAGCCGAGTTCAGGGCGGGCAGGCTGCCAGCGCAGCCCGGCCTCCCCGCTGTTTAACGACAATGGATTTACTGCTTCTCTGCATACTGGTGTTATTTTGTGTAAACAAGGTTAACACTCCTTTTAAATTAAATACACCACCTGGTGACTGAATGCCTGACCTTGGCAGATGTCTTTCACCTGGTCTCCAAGAAGGGTGGGTGCCCCGGCTGTGCTGCTGGCTGCCTGTAATGCCTCGTCCCGTAAAAGTGTGTCAGTCTGTGTGGTGCAGAGGGTTCCTGGGACTGCTCCCACCTCCAGAAGCACAGGACATCCAGGAACAGGAAGCTACTACTTATGAGCAAAAGTGTTATTCTCTCTTAACCTTGCACTTAGTGTATTATTCTTGTCCACTCTGGACCTGCTATTTCCCTCCTGCTTTCCCCCCAAATAGTTCTCTTGCTTAATCAAAATGCATCTGATCTTCCTGGAGTTTCTGTTTTGTCTGTGGCTAGAAGGGAAGTTTCTGACCCTAGTCCCCTCTTCCCGTTCAAGAAAGGCTGGGCAAACTTGAGATCGATCTTCCTCACCCCTTTCCAAATGATAATCTGGAAAATAAAGCATTCTTACCTTTGCCAAAAGTATCTAAAACTTTTCTCTTCTAAAACATCATCTGTCATACAGATTCAACTAAGACGTTTCAAGAGCAGCTGATTCTGCCACCTTTGATATCTCTAGAGGTGCCCCTCTGTTAAGGCTGTAGTCATTCATCATGGTGTGTTAAGAATTAAGAAAATCCTATACTGGTTAAAGAAATCTGAATTTTATGCATTGGAATTAAGAGTCTACAGCTAAATAGTAGCTATGTAGCTAAGAAGACCTCTTGAAGACCTCAATATACAGACTATATAAAGCCTGCAAGTCCTGTGAATGAAATGTGTATTGAAGTTTGTAAACTCTGTAGGAGAGCAGAGACTCACTGGGCCCAGTGACACAGAGAGCTTATAAATTTCAGAGGGCTGCAAAGTACACTTGGGGCCAAAAACCCCACTGGTGCTACAGATCTAACCTTCAGTGGGTCACAGCAAGGAAGGATGTCGAATTTAGACGTATCAGAGGGCTGCTGTGTCCCTGCCTGGTGGCACTGAGTCTCCAGTTAAAGGCAATTCCTGGGTACATTGGTACAGGTTTCCAGGCAGGACTCCTATATCATTTTCATTAAAGTAGCTCATTTCTTGTAGTCTGACTTAGTGTCGGCATCTACCTTTCAACTGTCCCGTTTAAATGGACATATGTGGCCTTTTCTTCTAAGGATGACATCCCTTCCTAGTTGTGAGTAGATCAGTACATATTCATTCTTCCCGTGAATCCCTGGAGGGTGCCCTCTCCTACGTGATTTTTTTTAAGTCTTGGACCTCAGTGATATCCTTTGACAGTAAAATTGCCAAATTATTTGAGTGAAAAGTATTTATTTTTATTAATTCTACATCGGCTGTTTTCAGTCTTACTGATTCTCCCCTTGTTCTTGTGCTGTGAGAAAGTGAAGTTGAGAGTATTCTATTTTTTCCCTGGAAACTTTACAGAGATATCTTAATAATTTTAAGCAAACATTTAAATATCCAGATAAGAGCACTCAGTTGGATAATGAAACAGAGGTGGTGGGAAGTCATCTGAGAGACTTTATTTAGACTAATAGCGATAAGATATTTTTGAAAAGAAAGTGCAGAGAGATAGGTACAAAATATGTAAAATAATATGCTATAAATACATTTGCTAAATACAGCTTTTCCTAAGAATTTTTGGAAAGAATTCCCTTATTCAGTGCCTAACTTGCAGAATATTTTCTCTTTTACAGAAAAAATGCTGTACATTTAGAGGCGAATGCTTCAAGTTTTAGTGCATAGATGCTGTCCATCTTGTAGGCAGTGTGCCTGTTACTAGGCAAAAGACTACTCCCGTGCTGGGGAAAGTGATAGAGTTTTAAGTGAGGAGCAAAAAGCAGAGTTTTTTTCAGAAAGCTGACGAATTTGTTGTACAGATAAGGGTAGTTTAATTAAACTATCATTACAAAGTGCCCAGATTCCCCAGGCTCTTCTTTTGCTCTTAGCTGGAGTTTGGATTCAGTACTCCAAGAAACGCAGTCTCTTTGAACTCTTTCCTCTTTGTGCTCCAAGGATTGTTCTCATCTGTGCTCTAAAGAGCCCCTATTATCTGTAACAGAGTGCAGTAGCATCTATCCTGACTGGACCACACAGTGATAGAGCTGGGAGCTCTGAGCTATACCTCATACCCGTTTGCTCCCTCCTGTCTGTTTTCTCTCATACAGAACTCTATCTCCATAGTCTTACAGAACAGAATTACTTTTAATGAGGTTTATGATAAGCTCCTGATGTTCTTCTCCTGCTTCCAGAAGCTGTTTGCTAAAGGACTCACCTTTTGTTTCTTTAACAGACAGAACTAAAAGCAGTTCTGTCATCACAAAGTATCAGCACAACAGGAAAATGGTCAGATCACACGAAACTCAGCCAGGTGCAATGGCCAATATTCGAACCTTCAGAAAAATGATCTACATGGGTCAGTTTTGAAATAACTTGCCTGTACCAAAGGTTTTTTTGTGTAGGGCTGCCACTTTGTATTCCATCTGCAGTGGATGTACCTGAACTAATACGTACATGAATTTGGGCATCTTTGGTTCCTTAGGGTACAAAGCACACATCAAACACCATATGAGTTACATACTGTAAGCAGGAAAAGAAGTACTGCTGAATATGGGATATGATTCTCCTTATAAATGCATCAGAGAAGTAAAGAAGAGAGAAAAAACAGTTATTTAAACCAGTAAACAGTGCTGGCACACAATCAAATGGGATAAACTGACAGTGAATAAATCTAATTTAGAAATTAGAAGAAGATTTTTAGTCAGAGGACTGACACTCTTGAATAGCCTTCTAATAGGTGCAGTTAAGGCAAATAATGAAACTAGTTTTAACTTGGAGTTCAATGCATTTATAAA
Source organism: Nyctibius grandis (assembly GCF_013368605.1). Classification (NCBI taxonomy): domain Eukaryota; kingdom Metazoa; phylum Chordata; class Aves; order Nyctibiiformes; family Nyctibiidae; genus Nyctibius; species Nyctibius grandis. The sequence goes on along the minus strand of NC_090668.1, from coordinate 21,895,474 downwards.
TGGGATTATACAATGTAGTTGCATAGTGGAGAGCTGGGTTAACTGACCTTGGAAGTTCTTTTCAGTCATATGCTACCGTATTCCTTCTTATTATTGCGTAGCACTAACCTTCATCAGGATGGTTTTTTCAGTTTTCAGTTCTCTCTTACCCAAACTTCAAATATTTTGGTTGAAATTTTGCATTTCTGGCATGAAAATTAGCACTTTTTTCCTCTCAAAAATTCTTTAGAGTGAAATTGCCCAGGCATGTTACAGAAAGACTTGTTATTCTGCTTATGCGTTATAGACCAGTTTAATGGAAAAGATTTAGTGCTTCCATCTCTGGAGGATGGGAATGAAACTTGGAAGGAATTTTGTGCAATTTGCTGCCCCATGGAAAATTTGCCCCACTTTTCATCCAGTTTCTAAGATTCTGAGAAAAAAAACCAACTAGTTCATGTATGGTCAGCAGAAACTTCCCGAAGTTTGGTAGCCAAGTTTCCAGACAATGCATGCACTGAGTATGTGCCAGATTTTGTATGTATAACCAGATTGCGTAGGTACTCTGACCAAGAAGAGCCTGAGCCTTTTTGTGTCTGGGGTAGGAGGGACTGAGCTGGACTTCTGCTGAAACTTATGCCTCCTCTTTTCTGAGAGCTGCTGTAGTGCCAGAATTGAGAGCAGAGATAATTTTTTTGCTGCTTAATTCTTCCCAGCTGGAGCTCAAGCTGTGCGGAGGACAATGAGGGCTGGACACCTGTAATTTTGACATTCCTGATTTTGTTGTGGAACCATCAGGAGTGAGCCAGGAATGGACCTCAGAAGATTATCTAGTCCTTTTCTGTGCTAGGACAGGATAAGCAATGGTCTGGACAAAGCTTACCTGTGCTTCTTTTTCTTAACAACCTCTAGTGCCACAGGTCCTGAAGTGGTCTATTCTAGAATTCAACTACATTCAATTTCCTTAAATGTTTCTTGATATCTACCCCAAATCTTGTTATCCTGAGTGAACATGCAAAATAGTTTATTCCTTTCACCTTTACTTCTATTTTTATATTTTTGAAGGCTTCTACCTTTCATTTACTTCTCATATTGAGATTGAGCAAATTTAAGTCCTCAATATTTCCACACTGGTGGAAAGGGGACATTTTCAATTTGGTGCAAACCTTTCTTGGATTACAGTACCAAAGGTAGACCCCTGTCCTCCAGCTGGTACTTGATGCTGGGAAGCTTCAGCTGCTCTACAGGTTGTACATCATTCCAGTAGTACATTTTCCTTTTTTTCCCCTCCAATCTCCTAACATTGTTGATTCAAGTTTAATCTGTCACTAACCGTATCTCCTACATCACCTTCCACAGAAATACTACCTGTCTTTTGTACAGCATATGGTGCTTTACATTAGCCCCCCTTGAACCACATCTTGGTTTATTTAAGACCATTCCTCCAATTAACCAAGATCATTTGTATTTAATATTACTCTCCAATCTGTCTGAAAACCCTACTGTTTTGATATCCTCTACTAGTTGTATAACTGCATTACCTATACCATTAAAATGTTGTTTGGGAAGTTTTGGAGACTTGGCTTGGCAAGCTTTATGAACACAACATAAAATTTTGAAAGATTTGCTAAAACAAGCTAATAAATACAGTCACTGATGTCCCTGATATTGGAAACTTATAAACTCTCTCACTCACACAGACACGTACACGCACTACTTGGCAAAAGGATGGCAAAGTGACTTTTACACACACAGAGAGCATGTTGGAATCAGGGCAGTGCTGCTCTCATTCAGCTTTTCTTATCTTCTGTGCTTCTCTGCAGTGGAATAATGCCAGTCAGAGAGGCTTGGGAAAACAAGAAAACTTGAATAAAATGTAGTGGGTCTGTTGGGATTTCTCCACATGTATTGTGTTCCAGTTTCACTCCCTCTTCCTCTTCCTTTGCTTTTTCTTGCCTTGTATTACTTGATGGGTATGTGTATCTGTTTGTATTACTTGATGGGTATGTGTATCTGTATGTGTGTGTCCGTGCCAGCTAGATGCCAGCAGAAACCAAATTAAAAAAAAAAATTGTTAATTTGATCATTCTTTCACTGTCTGTGTTCCCCTCTGAAGTTTCTATTGTTTCTGATAGTTCTCTTGCTGTGGGGACTGGATTTTTGCCAGCTGGGAGCCAAAAGCCAGTGAAAATAAATAGATACATATTAGGGATTGTAGAGATTAAAATACCTACCATTCTGAATTACCCAGGGGTAATTTAGAAATACCATTTTGTTAAAGGTACCTGATCTGGTTTTATTATACACAGGATTACTGATGAGTGAACCAAAGGAGAGATAATTTTTTAAATCCTTGATTAACAGCACATGTCTATCTTTTCCACCTCTTTTTTGAAAAGATGGATGTGGTGAAAAACCAGATATTTCCTGTGACTCTCCAAAAAGAGAAAAAAAATCAAAGGTAGGGCAATAAATACCTCTATTCTTGCAAACCGCGTGGTTACCTAAAAAAAAAAAAGCAAAAAACCCAGCAACTTTTCCCTTGAAGTGGGACCGTACAATCTCACTTTGTACAAACTTATTAGCAGGTTGACCACATGTCTCAATCTATCCTTAAATAAGCACTTCTATCTCTTCCATATCCCTGGGCAAAACCAATGTTCTGGAGTTAAGATTTTGTACTTAACTATAAGATAGTTGAGTGGATTTTGCTTTAATAAGATTAAACAGAGCATGCATTTATCTGATCCAGGTAATGTGGGAAGTGCAGAGACAAAAAAAAAAAACACCTATAGGGAAGAAGATAGGTGGAAGGTAAGGAATTAGTAAACAGACATGGAGGTTAGCCTTTTGATACTGTTGCTATATACTCGTCTCTGTCTCAAACATGCTGGTTATTTGTGAAAAAGATCAGTTTCCAGATGCCAGCTTCCAAGGGCAATAAAATACAAAAAAGTGTTGCTCAGAAGCACAATGAAAGACTACAGTGCTGCATTTATTGCTTCATTATAAGACAAACTTTGTTTGTCTTGACAACTATTACAGTAATCAAGTTTATGTAATTTGCAAGAGTTCCCGTCTTTCAGTAATTTTTTTTAATCAGTAGATGAATGAAATCACAGAGAGTATTTTGCACAGGCTTTCCATATAAACAGGTGTGTTGGACTAAAATTAAAACACATATTGACCACAAAAGAGTAGACTTCTGGGAAAGAGGCTTATTCCCTGTCTATCTATGAGGGAACACTGTGGAAACCTCCATTGCTTGGAGTTTCCACAGCACTACAAAATGAGGCATACAGCATCATTTTGCACTGGACAGGAGGTGGGCTTCATGACTGAGTGGATTTTTAATTTCTTAATTCTATCACTCCTTTCTCTGCCCCCTATTAGCATGGCCCTTTCAAATGTTTCTCCCATAGAAAAGTATCTCCAAGACAAACCGGCCTTGTGAAGAGTAATGGCTAGCCTAATCAGATTCTCCTTTGTGTTTCTTATGAAGGCTATAGGTTCCCAAGGATTATATGGCAACAGCAGAATAGCAGAACAATGGGCAAGTTTGAGATCAGATGCTTCCTCTATTGTTTCCAAAGCAAACAGTTCCAGGAAGCATGCTGTTCCCCACATTAGAGCTCTGTAGAAAGACCTTATTACACTAAGTATACTACAGGAGAGATAGAAGCAGATCAATATGTGGCTAAGTGTTTTAGCCTTACTTTTATTATGTTTGACAGCGATGACAACATCGTATGTATGTCACATATAAGAAGACTAATGTGTGTACATGTGTGAACCCTTGCACAAACAGGTTTTCCCATAAAATTTTAGGGAAGAGCAAGCTCCCTGAGAGCAGATCTGAGCATGGGTTAAATCTAAAAACAAAATAAAGAATCAAACAAACCCCAAACTAATTTCAGGTCTTATGAGAAGCTGCAATGGCATCAATGTCTGGAAACATCTACCACAAGTGGTTTCAATCCAGAATGATTTCCAGGAAATACTTGTCTTGAGTTGTGCTACAAAATGTGTCATCAGGATGTTGTCTGTGTTCCTGACCCAAAGGAGGATGAAGAACACTGCAAGGCAACATGAGAAAGTAAAGAAATGAAAAAATAACTTTTTGTGAGAGTTGATTTTCTCTTGGGTGAAGATTCCTTCCAACACACCAGAAGTGAACCAACCAACATGAGCCATTTTTCTGTAGATAGCTCAGTCTCTGTAGTAGGCCAGCAGCCAGAGGAGGGCTTTTAAAGGAGTTATGGTAGTTATAAAGAGGCAAAAAATTTGCAAACACTGATAATAATACTCCTACACAGGAAGGTTTGAGCCAGTCACACTACTCCCCCCCCTTTTCCAGTGAGATTCAGAGTTACGCAGGAACAGGAGATTGTTTTGGCTGGGATTAGATAGCACAGATGGTACCAAAATGTGTAACACCTACCACAAGTTCTTTAGTTTCGTATCATCTGCACAACAGTTCTTCTTGGCCTTTTAACAGTTCATTGAATGGAGGAAGAGGAGAAAAAGACATGGGACAATTGCTGGAAATGTGCAGCAAGTTCTGTTTCGTTTTATCATTTGGGGAATTCATATAGGAACATGTAGATAGGCTCATATAAAATCTTGCATATATCTTCTGTGAGATGGTGTGAAACTTCACTTGGCTCTTCTCTTTTAAGAATCCCCAAAACTTGGCAAGTGAATCTCACAACACATTTGAGAATTACATCAGTAATCATTTTGCAGATACATACAACAAGGTACGGGAATTTTAACCAGTTTTCCCAGAATCACCAAAGGAGTCTGTAGCATGGGCAGCTCTGATCTCCGTGGAGCTTCGCAAGAATCCCATGGACTTTGTTTTCTGCCCTGACATAAATAGCACCAGTCTTTGGTTTTCTTCTCTGACTTTGTAGGTCTTCTACAGCTGGTGATCCCAGGAATATTTTACTGCCGATTCTAATATAACGCTTTATTAAATTCCTCTAGTTGTTACCTTCTTCTACAAAAGACACTTAATTTCTGTGCTTTCAATAGGTTTTCCAGGGTTTCAGAAGAAAGAGAATAGAAAATATACTTATTTCTTAGGGAGAAATACAAAAATTTCTAAACACAGACAGTGAGGTGCCACTGTGGTGGACATCCTAGAAATAATGAGACTTCCAGGTTGAGGTATCCCAGGCTGCCTATTTGATTTGATTGCAGCAGGTACTCAACACTCCTAGATAGATTTGAAATACTCATTGCAATGTTATTTAACAATTAAGCTGAAATCATGTCGCGTTCCCTCAGACCTAACTAGGAAGAACTGATGGCCTAAATCCTCTGCCATTTGAATACTCAGCCACACAATTTCAAAGCATTTGAGAATTTTTCCCTAACTAATGAGAGACCTTTACTGACACAGAGTAAAGCAAGACACTGGGTCTCCAGATTAAATGGAGAACTATCTGCCTTAGGACTTCTAACACGGCTAATGCTCAGGGAAGGATTACTCTAACTACATTTACGGTGAGCTCCCTATTGATACACACAATGAGCAACATGGATGTCATTACATTGACTTCAGCTTAACTCCACTGTAGAAGGACATGGGCTGCTGGCTCGTTCTCATACATACTTCTGAAGAACTTACATTTAGGATAACGATGAAACTTTAGTCGGTGCATTAGGTCTGAAAATGTATCTGTGCAAAAGAAATATGCAATTTTCAACGTGTCAGGAACATAAGGCAAAAGCAAGGTGTAATTCAAAGTCATTATACCACTTGTTGTAAATATTGTTTTCATAAAGCCAGCCTACTCATATACTCAGATAACCCATCCTATTATTCTGGCAGCTACAGGACTCCTGAATCACAACTACTTGAACCTGAGGGATTAGAGCTTTTGCTCTTTAAATAACATAGGTGCTGGGCTGGCCACATTTTTCAGACCTCTTTGGAGAACCAGAATATAATTATTTTTTTTTTTAAACCAGAAAAATTGTTCAGGGCCCAAAATAGACATAAGTGAGCCTCCTCCTTTTGTAATTGTGTTTTTCAAAATCAGACACGTAAAATCTTTTGTAGCTGTGGACTCAAAACTCTCTTTTGTGGAAACACTGGTGCACTGTAATTGGTTGAGTACTGCTATCCAGCCTGAGAGGGTGACCTTTCACACTCTGCCCTAAAAGAACACTATAGAAAGAGAGGTGGCGTAATCTGGGTTAAAGGCTTCTTACTAACATGTTGAGAGCTTGTTTCACACACACACAAACAGTTGCACGAAAGCCCCAGCCTGATGATAACTTAGCACTTTAGCATGGTGCTCTTGAGACAGCCCTCTTCTGAGAGAATAAAGAAGGGCCCCTTAGTTGAAATGCAGGACTGAAGCTCTTCATAACCACCGGGCAACTGTTACGAGGGAAAAAGAAAGTTAAAAGAGATGAGAACAAAAGGGGCTATCCTTGTTACAAGGCTCTCGTTCTAGACCTGAAAAACTGCTCTCTCCTAATCTTTTTATTATTTTTCTCTGTATAGCCCCAGGTTTTGACAGTGAAATCTCTTGTCTTTCTGGGCAAGCATATTCAGTGCTGTTTAAGAAATTCTCGTGGACCTGCCTTTTTCATGATCTCTTTGTGTATGGAAAAAGAGGAAGAAAGAAGGTGAACATCTTGCTTATTTTGTTAAGAAGTAAAAAAAAAAATGGGAAATTTCTAAGGTTAGGCAATTAGAGCCAAGATGTAGCTTAAAAAGTACACGGACTTAAAAACCGTACTGTTATAGTTAGCACATAGGAAGATGTGCTTGCCTAGGTTGTGTGCAGACTTGATATTTCTATGTTTGACTTCAGAGGGACTGAAATCACAGCCAGCTATTCCAAGCCACCAGAATGGGTGAAGGTCCTGGGTGCCACAAACGCAATACGATCCCCTTAGCTATGTGCCCTGGGCTGGTGGGTCATGGAAATGGCTACTTGCATCTCAGTAGTCCCCTTGCCTCACTGTTTTTTGATGCTTACTTCAACATCAATTAATATGGTACATGTGTCTCACACAATTTATCACTTTACATTTCATTTTTCCACCTTATTCCTTTTCTAGGTTTTCTTTTACATATGTCCCAATTTTCTTTCTTACGAATTCCCACATGTTCAACAATTACTCTATTATTCCCAATTACCTGTGTCTTTCTACTTTATACACAGTGTTAATAAATTGCCACGCACTGCCAGTGATTCCTGTTAGAAAAATAAAGGATATTTATGAATTGCTTTAGTGCAGTTTCTTAACTACTTATATCCCATATGATGTGCACAAAGTAAAACAAAGATGATAAAGTTCTATATTTATGACAATATTAGACTCTCTCATAAAGGATTTTCTACTGGCTAACAGTTAATAGGACCAGGGATCTCCAAAGTCAGTGCTGAAAGTCTGGTTAGACTCTGGACCTTATGGACTATAGCAATCCTACTTAACTTCATGATGTTGCATGTCAGGCAGTACAAAATGCCTGAGCTCTTACTTTCTTTAGTGTTTCTGTTAGCTAAATGTTCTTTGTGTCCTCTACAGCAGAGTTAAGCTTTGTTAACCATGTCTACATTTCTGACAATGGTGACACGTTTCCAGTCTTCTTAATTACTGTTTTGGTACTTTTTACTTCAAAATCTTTCAGGACTAGCAACTAATTTTACAACTCTGTTCTCCAGAAAGAAGCCCCAGAAGCATAATGAAGATTGTAACCACCAGATGACTTTGTTTCATCATGGAAGGCCCCAACAGTGATCATCCAGGCTGGTGGACCAGCCCCAAAGAGGACCAACAAGACAACTAAACACTGAGTCGCAAAACCTGATTCTGAACAAAGCATATTCAAAGCTGTTGAAGTTTAGTTTCTTGTGGGTTAAAACTTGACCTCTTTGCCTTTGGAGACTGAGGTTCAGGTTCCATTAATTTACAAGAAAGAATACAATTGATGAGTTCATCATAGCCTATGGTGGGGACATTTTGTCACAGCACAAAATCACCACACAATACAGCATGATTGGCAGCTGCTTCCTAAGAGCGGCCCATGGCTGCGGTAGGAAAGGTTGCAGCTGCTCGTGTTGGAGAGCCGTTGGCAGTCAGCAATGAGGACTTGCCCGTAACGCCCCTTTGAACTGTGCAGAGCACTGGCTAGCCTTCCAGATCCCTCACTTTGGGGTTCACCCAATTCTTTGCCTCACACCTACAATTTGGGAAATAAATTGCTTTACTCCTGACAGATAAGCTAGTTTACATATAGGAGCAATTGAGTATCCAAAATGTATTTATAGATACATCTGAACAAAATGATTGCAGGAGGACTGCACAGAGGAGCACTATCATTAAGAAAAAAGAAAAGGAAAGGGAAACTGCAAATTTTATTTCTAAACCTTTCCATCAGGAAAGGTTATAAAATTTAGGGAAATGAGCTGCAGCTGACATGCCTGAAAAATAACTCTTACAGAATCTATGAAGTGAATTTGTTCGTGCCATCTTTTACAGGAAGGGCTGTGTGTGAGTTTTGTAGCATTGCCACTGGGGTTGCTGAAACACCCGGCTGGTGATCAACATTTTGGATGCTCATGAATAACTGGAATATGAGCACCTTAAGCACAAATTCAACAAAGGTTTTTTCAAGTTCACCATCACATATGAGATTGCATCATTCATAGTGGCATTTATAGCCATCAGTACTATACAACCCATGGTAACAGATGATATTGCATGCTGAAAGAGGCCGTGAAAGGTCTTTCATACTGTTTCCTGCTCCTAATGACAGCTTGTACTGCCAGCTAGGACAGAATCCAAACACATGAAGTCATCATGGCTGTAGGTGTTGATTTGGATATGAAGTGTATAACCTAGCTTATGCAGCACCGATTAGCAGAGACAAGTTTTTCAGTGCACGTTGTATGCACATTGCTGGAGAAACTACAGGTGAAGGGATAGAGAGAATGGGCATGAGAGAGGATATTACCCTGATAGCAAACAATTTGATGTACAGAAATATTTTGTATTAAACGTGTTTGGACACCCATGCACATAATCATTTGGACATCATGCCCTTAGAGTCTATTCACATTTACCATAAAAGAATATACATGTCTGTGGGTCCAACTAGTAGATTTCTCAGCTGGAAGCGAGCGAATTTTATATCTCTTCATATATGTGTTTCTGTGTGTGTATATTCTGCTTGTGATTTTTCATGTTTAGCCAAAACTTCCATGTTTATAGAAAGCTCATGAATATTTTATAACCTTTGTTCATGAATGCTTTCATGAGTTTTATAAACAGTGATAATTTGAAAAAATAATACGTCTGAAAGGCAATACTACTTTACCTATGAATGACCTCTTTCTTTTTTTATTTTCCCTAGTTTGGGCATGTTTTCCCAAACAGTCTGTGAAACTGTTTACTGGTCCATTCACTTTTACTAAACCGGGGGCATTAACAGTACAAAAGTGAACATATACATAGTCACTATGTATAGTTACCTCTTTTCCAGCCTATAGCTAACAAGAGGCCGTTAACTGCACAAAAACATGAGCTCTGCAGGGCAAATCTGTTGGTCAGTGCAAATCTGAGGTCACGTTGTGCTGGATGGACCCTGCATTGCCTGTGGGTTTGCTGCTCCCCAGGTCCAGCCTGGCGTTAATAGCTCATGGCTGGGCGGTCTCGCATTCCTTTTTGGAGTATAATATGTGTGCGTGTGTGTGTGTGTGTACACGCACGTGTGTGTGTGTAATAAGTAATATAAGGTAATCCCCTTCTGATGACAGAAGCGTCAAGTGGTTACAAGTAGCAGACCTGTTTTCAGGTGCCTGAGGTAACTGTCTGTAAGGTGCAAGGTAAAGAAATAATTAATTACACTTACTGGTTAAAATGGGGGAAATGATATGCGATAGCATGCTTTTATGGCAAGTGCTTTGATTCAACACAAGGCAGGATTTTTGGTGAAAGAAGTGTCAAGACAGAGTATTTTTCTGCAGTCAGAGGCTGAATTCAAATAATCACCCAGTGCAGTTTTACCCATATCAGATGTTCACAACTACAATGCATAAAGGGGGAGGAAAAGAAGTGAAAGACGGAAACAGAGAAAAAAAACCATCCCCTAAATTCTGAACATGCAGTCTTGCTGAGTAACCACATTCATAACTGAGTGGGAGTGATTTGTTCTGACAACACATGACTACTAATTTTGCTGAATTAACAGCACTACTAGTAGTGGGTGGAGGGGAACAGGGGGAAAAAAAAAGAGATTTGTTATGGAAGTTCTCAGGATTATTAATGACCAGGTGATATAAAAGATACTTGGTCTACAATATCACAGAAGGTTTGGTTGCAGCCTTCTGATGTGTTGCTTAAGCATTTAAATATCTGGAGTAACACACTTAAAAGAACAAGATGCGTATTTATATTTTTAAATTAAACCAGGGTTACATTTGCTGGTGAAAGGAAAAAAGTTAGAAGATCGACTTGGATTCCTTCTTCACTCTAAAGTAGAATGCATTTCACTAAGGGTCTTAAAATTAATGTAAACTTTTTTTATTCCTCACATTTCAAAAGACATGAGTCTAAGATTATTCTCTATTGAAAAGATTAATATTTTCAATGCAAACTCTGGAATCCACTTGGACAGCCCAGAGCTTCCAGCTGTTGTTTATGCTATTAGTTAGAAAATCCCAGTGCCATTCTTTTAAAACAAAATTTATTAAAAAAAGCTCTATTGAGTTAATTTTGTGGAATTATGTTAATAAGCACATTTTCACCGTGCAGGTTTACTTTGTGGTTTGTGGCGAGTTTGTAGAGGTTTTGTGAGCAAACCCAAATGTGGTGACAGCAAAACCTTTCCAAAGCACAGGCTTTTATGCCCTAAGCACAGAATTTCCTTTTGTGGTCATGTGTGACGTGGTTTTTGGATAATATATGTCTGTAATAAGGTTTCCTTAGGTTGGCTCGAAGGGCCTGTGCCTCTGTTTTTAATGGCTGTGTTTGGAGGAGTTTCGGTTACATATATTTTCTTAAAATTTGAGCACTTCTTACAGACAGTGTTTAATGACCTAGAGGCTGATTCAGAGGTGTATTGCTCACTCACCACTTCAGAGCACGAGTGCTGACAATATACCTCTGTATTACCTTGGCCAGCCATTAGGACATGGTTTTATCCAACAGAGGCATCTGAGAGAGGTAGCTGAAGGGGAATTAGTTTCAGGTGGCTTGATGGCCCATTGCGTGTGCAGTTAAGAGCAATTTTGAGTTTCTCTGTTTTTTCCTGGTCAATACCAGAAGTCACTAAAAGGGCTGGAAGAAGCTGGAGCTGCTCTGCTCCCCCTGGGATGGCAGTGTGGTGGGAGCGCAGCCACAGCCGCTCGGTGTTCTACTCCAGGAGCATATGTACAGCAGAAGTTTTCCAACTTCATATTTCATAATTTCATCCTCCTCAAATCTAAACTGGTGAAAGAAGAAATATCCCCTTCATGACAGTCCGGATCATCTAAATTGATACTATTTTTGAGGTGGAAGGGAGGGCAGAGGAAGGAACCACATTTGCTATAGAAACTGTTTTCTATTCCTACATAATAAGAAAGCAGATGAGGTACTGATTTAAAAAAAAAAAAGCTGAAAGAGAAACCAACACGTCGCCAAATGCAAACCTACCGAAAAACCCCAACAAAAAGCCCAACCACCGAAAAAACATGTCTTTTGTAAGGCGCTCTTTGTCGCAAATCAGTAAAAGTTGATTCCTGTAATGAATTAAAATATTCCAAAAGCTTAAAGCTTCTATCACAGTTGACCTTTAAGGCATGTAGCAGCAAAGAAGTTAATACACTTTGCACATGTTGCAGAGCAACAGGTGGTAGAAAAACCCATGCGGGCTCCTCGCATTCCTTACTTTTCAAACTGGTGGCCCCTGGTATTCTGGGATTTACACTACCTCCCCCAGGCTCTGACTGACAAGCTAATCGGTGTGCTGGGAAGCCCTGAGCTATTGATTCCACTGTAACAGAACACCTCCCCGTCAATGAAACTGCAATGAAATGCTTCAACAACGAAGAAAGGGAGGCATTAGGCTGTTGAGCAACTGGAAGAAATTTGCTTGTAGGTAGTGCGGCAGAAATGAAAAGGCTCTCGGGGGCACAAGCTTGAAAAGCCAGGTTATTAAAAAAGCCACAAAGCTGGAGTCTGGCTGAGTGGAGAAAAATAGTTATGGCTCAGTTAGGCGTATCTAAAAGGAGGAGGGAGGGGAACGGAGCTTTCAAAATTGCGTTAATCCCCCATGTACTTAATTTCTTTTCTTTTATGGCAGCTTGTAGTATAGCAACAAGTATTCAAGCAGTTAATAATTTTAAACAGTTTAGCTTTCCGTAGGCAATATATCTTTAGCCTTAATTAAAATTTTATTTTAGTAGGGGGAAAATATTAAAATGACATTCTGATCATCCTCTAAGATGGAAAATATATGATAATATGAATATTTTATTAGACAAACTATTATTAAACAGCTGGTGCAAAATCTTAGCCACTGATTAGGTGGGTTTATTTGAAATGCAGGTCTCTATTTCTTAATAATGGCCCAACAGCCTTCCACTTATAGTAATGACCACTGACACACCACCTGCAAACACAAAGGTCCTAATATCTTATACCAGAATCCTAATATCCCAAATGTAGAATTGGATACCCACAATACCAGCCCTGTGGATGGTTCCTATTTTCGGTTAAAAAGCATGGCCAGTACATCACCTGGGCATGTCTCTCAGGTGGTGGGTCTGTACTTGGATTAAGAGATGCACTCTTTGCTTCAGGAGAGCTGAAGGGATGAGTATCAGAAGATGAATCAGCTTGGCCATATTAATTTGGGTGGGAGTCAGGGGAGAGTGTCAGAGCCAAGCTTTGAGGCTGGAATTCGCATCTGCCATTAATTCAGGAGCCAAAGTTTGCTGACCTTGAGGCAACGTGCACGTCCTATCTATTTACTCAGTCTTTTCCCGAGTGAGCTGTCAGTTTTTCTTTTGGAAAGTCCTTTCCCCGTCATGCGGGTCGTTGAGTAAAATAAAAAATGTGCAGGCCTTGATTGCACACGAGGCAAAACGGTGACTCGCTTAGGCGGGTGGATTAACTTTTCAGTGACAAAATGGCTGACATTGTACATAAAGTGAAATCAGCAAAAGTGGCCTTTTTTGAAATTTCCCGTCCCATCAATTATCTCCTGTTGTAGGTTCCAGAATTTTGCCTTGAACAGACAATAGAGATGGCTTTTCTGCACACTTTTTTTTGTTTTTGTTGATGGTGGTGGTGCCATCTATCTGAGTCTATATATGAATATAAATATATATGGGGACTGTCTTCCTGTAATGGGGTGCTCTGTGTATAGAGGGGATGGGGAAGCTGGATGCTAAAGGTTAGGCTCAATTTGCTTGGCATCTTAACTCGTGTTTTAAGCATGCGTGGCCCAGCTCTGCCACCTTTGCCCACAGGAGCTATGCTTGAGTGAGTACCGAGCATCTCGTGGCTGTGATGGGCAGAGCTGGAGAAGCAACGCCTGGCTGGCTCCGCAGTCACACAGTAACACGGAGGACATCCACGAGTTAAAAAGGGAGTCAAGGAAGCAGAGAAAGTATTAAAAGAAAATAAAAGAAAAACTTAAAATCACAGAAACCCAACTCCTACCCACACTGAAGCCAGTCAGAATACTGACTTTGATTTCAGTTTGATCAAAATGGGGGAAAAAAAAAATCCTTCTTTTATTAAATATTTTCTGTCTGATGAAGAGTGGCACATGAACACATAATGGGTCATTCCTAAAGCTGACCCATATCTGTTTGCCTTAATTCTGTTCTTGTCCTTGGATGAAATTCCTCTGAGGTTGACGGACATTCACCAAAAACTTGGATTTGTGTCAGCAACATTAATTAAGCTGAATCCCAAAATATGCAGCTCAACACAGAGGAGTTCTGTTTTACATTTGTGCAGTCTGGGCCAAACTCTCATGGACTTTCCACTCATCAAAATGAAATGCTGCTGCCGTGAAATGTATATGAGCAACATACAGCTCAGCTGAATAGCAGACCAACAGCTGTAGACCTAACTATATAAATTCCCTGAATACCATGTTATCAATGTTTGGGATGTTTTTCTAACTCCAGATATTCCTACTAGTATTTTTTTTCAGATTCATTCGTTTTGGTCCGATAGATGTTTAAATTTTAGGAGACTTAAGTGGTTATCAGATGATGTGAAAAAAACCACTGAAGAACATAGTGTGTCCATTTTTAATGTGAGAATTTTGCAAACTTCAACAGCATTTTTATTTTATGCTGCAAATGTTACCTAATAGAAAAAGCAATTCTGAACTCTTTTATTTCACCAGTTAGACAAAAGCGTTTTACAAGTAATTGCCCATTTAAAAAGTTTAGTCTTGTTTTTTCATTTAAAGGTGTATAAATCATGTTTTTTCCTGATGTTCAAGAAATTGAAATATTAAAAGCTTTAAGTCTTTTTCCGATCTATGTGCTCGTGTAGACTCTAAAACTGGACAACACATATCTCTCAGGTCTAGCTCATACTAGTTACTGATATGGAATCTATTTTTTTTCTGCTACTTTTCTTTACTATGAGCATATTTTACAGATTATCATGAACAGGAGGGGTAGAGGGTGGACGCCTGGAGATAGGGAGTTCTTTTCTACTATTCACACAAAGAAATAAAAAGAAAATAATTTCTCAAGATGATCTAAGGCAGGAAGTTTAAAAATAACCAAAGATGGCTGAAACACCTTGGAGAAGATAATCAGATCTATTTATTCCAGATGATTGTTAATAACCCTGTAATTATTGACTGTTATTAGTGAAAATGTAAAAGCAACTAATAGTTGGTTAAAAAAAAAAGAGAAAGTAAAAACCTCAGAAATTTAATGCAAATAGGGTTGATTCCTCTTTAATCAATGGGCTTTTAAGCTTCCTCCAGGCTTTAGATTTGCAGAGCAGTCAGTACTGGCACAGCTTATAGCGGCTGTTAACGCAACACATGCCTATCATTTGCTGTTGACAGGCATTAATAAAAACCTAATCTGAGGAAATTATGAAAAACCTACATATTATGCAATCTGGTTTACGTTTTGGCATGTGGCAAGCATTGGTCTAATACAAAGGAAACCATCATGTATAAACTTTACTGCCATTGTTTCCACTCTAAGGGCAATTACTTTTTTTTTTTTTTTTTTTAAATATGTTTGATCCTTTAATTGCCTCAATACTCAGACAGGTTTGCTTTGTGGTACCATGGGTGTTACTTTGAATCTTTCTTTTACAGAAGCAAGAATCCTGAATAGCAGTTACTGACTCCAGGTCAGCAACCGGGAAATTCAACTCTGGTACATCCCTTTTCTGTCTGACTCTACTCTTCTTTCTCCAAAACCTTGGTTTCTCTGGCATGTTTTAGGTAGTCCCATTCCCTTAGACCCGAAATCTTTTAAGAAATATTTCCTTCTCCCCCTCCCCAGCTATATAACCTCCTCCTCGTTAAGGAATGGAGCCTTCTCAACAACATAAGCAAGAAGAACCTACCACTGCCATAGATTAAGCTTTGGCTTTCTCGTTTTTTTTTTCCTGTGAGGTGCGTCCCCCCGTGTTGATGATGATAATCCACATTTGGTTCTGTGCAATTACACCTTATCCTGAGTTTATCTGGAGCTGCTGGGAATTCACTAGATTTCCCTGCCTCCCCACAGGCATGTTAAACCTTATTTACTAGTTTTATCCTATACAACAAAAAACATGTGTTATCTCTTAAGACACTATAAAGTTCAGTTATACTTGTAATTTGGGGTGCGATAAATTCTTTCTTGCTTGCTTGCTTCTCTCTTTCTCTTCCTTTCTCTGTATCTTTCGCAGGATTTGTGTGTGTGTGTGTATGTGTGTGTTTGTAAGCTCCATGATAGTCTTACAATACTGATGTATTTTTGTCATTGCCTGATGTATTGTGCTACTAAACTCTTTAAAATATATAAAATATGAATGTCTAAGGAACTTAAAAAAAAGACACAAAAGACAATCAATAATATTAGGGTGAGAAAAGGGGTAAAACGATTCTATAGGTATTCAGGCTGGAATGTGAGTGCTAAGAAAAGTCTTTGGATAAACGCAACACAGATTTGGCCTGCAGCACTAAGCTGGCAATTCCAGCAGAAGAGCAGACCTCTACCCGGTGGTAAAGAGGTACCGGATAACGCCTCTTTGAATTAGTTTCAAAACATTGCTGTGGTGCAGACGAATTGCTCCTAGATGCTGAAGTGCAGTGCACCAACATAATAGCATATTGTTAAGTCACACTGCCATTAAAGGATATAGTTATTAATCAAATTAAGTCAAAACACAAGCAAGTACAAATTAGTATCAGATGACGTGTCTCACTGTGAGCAGAGGAGAAGAAATGGAGGGAACCTGTCATTTTAAAAGAAAACAATCTTTCATAAAACTGAAACAGAAGGTGAGGGAATATCCTACTACATCGTAACTGGCAGCTGGTATGTGCTATCTGGACAATATTTGTCTTTAAATTCACATGACAGTCCTAGAGTGCTGCAATGTAATTGGTGTCTTTCAGAAGCTTGGGCTAAACTCTGAGTAATGTTTGTTTTTTGAGATGTGGAAAATGTTTACCAAGAAAGACAAAAGTACTTGAAACTTAAGGGGTTTAATATTTTATTATTTTTTTTCAGTCTTGGTACACATCTTGTCAGTGTAATTTTTTAGGTCCAGAAAAAATGTTAATTCTCATTGAAAGATGGTTTGGAGTTGGGGGGGATTTAAATTGCCATTTCAGTAAATTCTGTAGAAACATGTCATTTGTGGGTTGTGAAACTGGTCCAAATATTGTGATTTGTGCATGTTTGTCTAGATAGCCTTTCACAACAAGAAACAGTTCACTAGTTTTGTGCAACTGTGATAACTAATCACACCTGAACACATGGATTTACCCATTGTTACATGGATGTAAGTATGTGTGTGTTCCCAAGTACCACAATATTAACTTCAGCTCTCCAAATTCTTCCAGTTACGGTTAAAATTGGTGAGTAGTTTACTGAAAACAGTGATACTTCTAGTGCCTAAAGGTAATATAACAACATTCAGCAGTGTTATAGCATTAGGATTTTGCATTATGATGTGCACCCTTGCAGTAAATTTAGTTTCTTTCTGGATCATCAGAAACAGATATAAAACGGAAGCACAGCCTTCTGCATAGGGGGAAAAAAGGCTTTTTCCCTCTCCATTTTGAAGATGTTGTGTCTGCTCAGGCATTACTTCCATGGATATCACAGGTTAATCTAACTTTGAAATGATTCTAAATTTTGTTTACAGATAGATTTGCATTTTTTGTTAAGTGTTGGTTCGATTCGGATCATGACTGGAAGGTGGCTTTGTGAGTTACCTGTCAATGTTCAAGTGTGTTTACTTCATTAATGGTTCCTGAGTGTGAAAGTTTGTTTCCCTTCTGCTCTTGCTTCCTGAGTCTATGGTTTCCTCATCATTCTGACATTGCCAAGCGTGGTGCTAACGTACTACTTCTGCACAAAAGAATGTCATCACATGGGATTACAACCTTAAACAAAAGTCACAATGGCAAGGCACTCAATCTCAGGTGAATTGCTTAAACAGTGCATGTTTGTATTAGCTTAAATGTTAATATAGACTGCTCTCTGCCATTATGGGTTTGTTATGGGTGACAGCACCTGGAGAATATATCTTTCAGAATTGGACAAAGAGTAAACACGGGTCTGACTCAGTTTCTCAACAAAAAAATGCACTGAGATGCCACATAGTTTGTTATTAGTCTTCTTATAGGTATTACCCTATTAGATGAAGGAGAAACCTACAGGAACTGAAAATAGGGACACAGAAGAAGGTTCCGGAGAGGTATTTGTAGATCATGATAACTATTCCACTGAGTTCAGTTCATCACTAAAGAACAGCAAATCATGTCCTTCCTTAATCATGGCTTTCTGGTGATAACAAGTTTAAAGGGAATCTCAGGGGTATACGTGTATGTATCATGCTGAATAGAAACAAAGAAAGAGGATGGCATTTCAGGGAGGTTCTGCTTGAAATCTTGGAAAGACACAATCCTAATAGGTTAAGCTCTAGTAATCTTTGACCACATTGGTGCTTTATGTTCTTCGAAGGTCAGGTCATCATTTGCTTATACTATGGCTAAAATACAGTGTGATGAGCAGGTCTAGAAAGACATTTCAAAGGTGTCATGTTCTGTGACAGCAAAGATTTGGAAATCTGAAGAAACAAAGGGTGGAAGGCTACTGCCAAATAAATGCAGGTCTCTGCATGTGGAGAGGCTGCTGTGCTGGTGGCTTTAAAATAGACTAAAAACCAACATGTGTGCTTCAATCTTTGCTCAATAGGAACGAGCTTAAAAACCACCTTAAATTATTTGCTCATTTGAGGCCTGAATGGGAGGGGAATATAGCAATCATTATAGGGTGTTAAAAACAAATCAGCCCTCATGTAATTGGGCACAGCTTCCCTGAAGCAAGTAGAGTTGCACCTGTTTGAACCAGGGCTTCATCTGGTCTGTTGAAGGTGAGTTTGAGGCCCACCAACACCTTTCAGATGGATCTACCATAAGTCAACAACTGATGATAACAACCTTCAACCCCAACAGCAAACAATCTTCATTCCAGAAGAAGTGTTCAGAGCCTCATGGGAATACTGGGAAACAAACCTCTTTTGAGAAAGAATGGGCTTTCCACAAATAGCTGTGATTAGTTCTAAATGTTCACTCCATCAGTGAGCAAAGTAATGCAGCCATCTTTTTCTATGGTATCTATAGAGATATAGGCGAGATACAGGAAGCTTAAACAAATTAAGGAGGATGCATGTATGGTCCCATATTAAGGTGATAATAGATTTGAAGAGCTGTTCCTGACTGTGTCTAGATTAAGCAATTCTGATGATGAACCTTAGTTAAAAACAGTTATCGAGATAAAATCAGCTTTACACATTAAACATTCTAACCCCAGAAAGGAAACAAAACCAAATCAAGGCTTCTAATCAGTTTATGATCCAGAGATTTTGCCAGCCAAACTTATTGGAAGAAGTAATGTAAACAGAAAGATGCAAGCAAAGTCAGTTAAGTGGAATTTAAGCTGTCAAGCTACAGTGTAGAACTCCATTACCATATCTTCTCGTGGTTTTTTTTTTAAATAGTATTCTCTGAAAAGCACTAGATGTAATAAAGTCAATTTAAAATTTGTTCTACCAATCTTTTGCATCTGTAATTTTCCCATTAAATGTAAATGCCCATGAGGCATGCTATTTGCATTACATTGCATTTGCAGTCTTTAAAACAAACTATAAATCCCCTCCTTGTTTCATGTGATTGATGCTGTGTGTATAAATACCACCATAAACCTCAAAGGGGGCTAACAGTGACAGTAAATTAAAGTTTTCAAGTCTGGCAGCATCTCAGCACTTCAGCCCTTGATCTTAAGCAGCGTTGTTAACCCCCGCCTCATTGCCCTCCTGAACTCACCTTTTTCCCCCCTCCTGTTTTTTTCCCCCCTTTTTCCCTATTCTGCCCCTAATCTGATTTCCTTGTGAAGCACCTTTCCATCCATACAAGCTGAACCAAGCCAGGAATATGCTGTTAATTCAAAAGAGGCTGCAGGTGGTTGCCAGATAGGACCAGGTCTTAATTTTGCTGTCTTGGTGCATCTGAGTTCAAGACTTTCAGGCCATCTTGGCTTTGTAAACAGTAGTCAGTCACAGCTCTCTTGATTATCCACCAGCACTCTAATATAACTGACTTTGAGGGTATTTATTCTTTCTCTGTTTTTTTTCCTTCTCTTTTCTGATTGCCTTTCTCTGATTCACTTTTAGGCCATATGCAGAAGAAAGAAATTGAGAATTGAGAGAAACATCCTTCAAGGTTGAGGGATGCATCATTGTGTCATTATTAAATTTTCTGGTTAATAGGTAACCCCATTTTTCTTTATCAAGTTTTTTAATAAAATCTGTCTTGATTTGAACCTATTGAATCTTGGCTGTAAGAGATATCAGCTTCTCTTGTGATGTCTGCCGCTGTTTAAGTAAGAGGAGACACAATTTATGCCAAAATTACCCAAAAGATTGGTCTGTGGGCCAAACACAGCCTCATCATTGGTAAAGTGTAATGCAGGAAACGGGGCAGTGCTAGCTTACCACCACTGAGGCTCTAGTTCTCTATTTTTCACATCAGAACCAAGCATGAACAGCTCAGGACTCCATCCCATAGTCAGGAAAAAACATTTGGTGTTTTTTTTGTTTTCTTAGAAAAAAATATTTATGAGAGAATACTGATGCTACCATACAACATATACTTAAATCTGTGGAGCAGAGGGAATACTTTTCAGATCGGGGAAATGTTTGTTGGTAAGATTTTTAAAGATTATGGTCAAAGGTGGAAAGGGGAGGGAAAAAAAAAGGTGAAATCTGAATGGAGAGGAGGCTAATTAATTATTTTAGGCTACTAATCTCCGCCAGAGATCCTCTGAGAATCTAGGAGCAGGTAGAATGTCCCAGGTGGATACGACTAAGGGTTTGCATAGATCTCAGGGGGAGAAGGTTGTGGCAGTTCTCCTATCACTTTTTTCTCCCACCCTTCATGCTCAAGGGGTTCTTCTCCCACCTAGGAATGAGATTTCTATCCTCCTTACAGCTTTACAAGTTACTACCTTCTGTAAGCCTCTCTATGCTCTAACTTTTAGAAGTCAGTGATGTCCAAAGTCCTATCAGGCTTCTTTATGACATGCAGAGCATTACAATCAAAATGCTTTTCCTGCAGCGTTTCTGAAGAGTATCAGTTTTTGGTAAAAATTGAGAATGTTCATGATTATTCGGTTCCTGAAAATGACTGAGATACACACAAATAAAGAAGGAATGGAAATAAACTGAAAGTTTTATTGACAAATTGGAATCCTGAAATAAAACAAGTGATGCCATTCAGACTGGATCCCCTTTAAAACAAATTTAACAACTACAGAGGGTGTAAGTCATTAGCATTTTTTTCTGATGACAAGTACGTTATGTGTGTCTTTGTTGAATACCAATAATTGTATTCAACAGTCTGCATCAAACTATGCAGAATGATGACTCAACAGGTGAATGCTGATGGCTTTTCAGCTTCTCTCCCTATAAAAAGGTTACTTATGGGTTTTATCTTGGAATACAGTTACCCACAAGTCTGAGGCAGCCAGAGGAAACCACAATATTTCATCTCATTTGACAAACAGGTTTAGAGGTGCCCAGATCACATATAGCAAAACCCATGTTTATTCGTGCTTTTGACTGATATTGAGTAGCATTTCATTGAACCTTACCAAGTCTGGATGTTATAATAAGCCACCAAGCCAAGCCTGGCTGCCACAGCTTGGTCTTGAGTGCCGTATCTTCTCATTATTGTCTTAGGACTCTTGTCTTAAGGCTGATGATTAACTGTTTTGGCTTCTCCGTGCTTTAGTTGTGAAGGAATTCCCATTAGCAGTCTCATTAGCTATGGGTGCAAGGGACTCTGCACAAGCCTGAGTATGTGTGTAACACCCTGGCACATAGTAATGGTGGGTAACATGGACACAGAGAGAGGTGTCAGTCTGTGGGGCATTTTACATATAATCCTTAAAGAGGATGCTGATATGGAAGCACTTTTTTGACTGAGTCTCCTTTTAAAAAGGTTACACTGCTGCTCAGATAATAAAAACTGTTAAAAACCTCACTGTTTTCATTCTGAAGTATCCTCCTCTTAACCCTTTATTACCCATCCCTGTGCCCCCTCTGTCTGTTTTGCCCTTTAACGTTCATTCAAGTTACTTGGACACCCTGTGCTTTCAAAGTTGTTACAGCAATTTGACTGCAGTCAGCTGCGTGATGCTTTCAGCAGTGGTCTGGGGACATGGTCCCTAATCTTATGAAGAAGTCGCTGAATGGCTCTTTTAAACATTCCTTGATTTCCCTATTAGAGGGAGTTCACTCAAAAGCAGAAGCTCAATGTGTGTCTTGCAGGTCAGAGAAATAACTCAGGACATTCCTTCTCTTAGAAATGAATCTCTTGAGAGCTAAGTTTACTGCAATCAGATTCAAATTTACAAAGCAAAATGAATAAAACTCAATTTTGATAGTACTAATATATATACACACACGCATCTATATATTTTAAATACACTTAAATTTCATTAGCAATGATTGTTTAGAGAAACATCATTACATTCCTGGGCTTGGGAGCCTTCTCCAGGGTTGTGAACAATCAAAGATTTATTTGAGCTTTCTGCACACTGGGAAATGAAGACACAGAATCTCATTATCATGTCTATTAAAAGGCAGAATCTGGGGTACATCTAAGAAAAGATGTATTACTTTTTAAACTGCGCTGCAAACTGTGAAGTACTACAGGGACTTGAACTATTTAAAAATACTCTGGGCTTATGAGTAAGAAAAAATAAGGTCTCTTTCCCAAACAGTATAAAAATATCACACCATTAGGTTCTGCTGTTATTACAGTCTTGGAAATATGATTGTATCTACTTTTCCTTGAAGATGGTTGATCCCTGAGTTTGATGCTGGGGTCGACGGACCATGGAGGGCTACCAGAGTGAGTTACTTAGGGGACGATGCAATGGGGAGTATGAACAATGACCAGTTAAATTCTAGTTAACCCCAATTATAAACCTTCACCTTTGTTAATTAGATTAATTCATCAGCAGGCACTATGCTTACAGTGTGTTGGAGGTGTGTGATCCAACATTTTCACCATTTATTAAAAGTTAAAATCCGTTATGTCATCAGTCTGTCTGACACAAATGGCCATGCAATACATTACTGTGAAGGTAAAATCAGGTTAAGTTTACCTATAAATTAGAAGGTAACATTTATTCTAAGGATTCTTCTTAGAAGTGAAAAATTTGCCTTGCAAGCACTTTCTGTAGTTATTAAAGATCTCCAAGCTATGAATCTGAGAGCTTAATTAAAAGCAACAGAGACATGTCCAAGGAAGGAAAGAAAAGGGCTGAACATCAGTATAGGCAATTTTAGTTCAACATCTTGCTCTTCCCTTGATCAGTGCCCAAAATTTTGCATGCATTGGTGCAATATCTTAACACATCATTGACCTCTGGAGACCTGAGTCCAGTCAAGGTCTGTTTAAGGCCACAGGTGATGGTAAATGGGTTGCCTTCCAGAGCTGAAAAGTTGGTTATATCTTTTGGTGCCTGGTGGTCATAACTCCATGTGGACTTCCCATCAGAAAAGCAAAGGTTATTTTACTGCAGGTGTGGAAAGCAAAGGTCAACCTTGAACAGCACCTGTTTGGTCTGTGTTGGCTTGATAAATCTTTTTCACAAATGTGAGAACGACTGACCATTTTTCACACTAGCAAAAACCGTACAACTAGTTTGCATAAACAGACATGAGTTTTGCTCTCAGTCCCCTATGTGCAATAAATTTACACTGATCCCACTAAATTCAGTGGGGGTAATTCCTAAGTTGTATTTGTGAGAGTGCTGCATTTTGTCTGTTAAATACTTTCAATGGAATGACTTAAAGTCATTTGCAAGTCTTCATAAGCTCCATAACATCTCTGTGAAGCAGGTGAATGCTGCATATATAAAATATGTATATATATCTCCAATTTACAGTTGTGTAAACTGAGGCAGGAGAGCTCAGCTCCTGACAATGTCATAGTTTAATTTCCCGTTTGAGTGAAAGATCTGTAGTGACAATATTCAAGGCGGCCTACAAGAAAAGAGTTTACCAAAATTAGAATATATTTTAATATCTAAAAATATTTAAGAAGTGGCTACAAAATGATGCAAAAGAACAACAATCATAAGAGTGTTTTTACACTCTCCAGCAATATCCAAACACTTTCCTACACCTGCAAAGCAGGAGCTTCCCTTAACCCTGTTTTTCTTTTCTAAATACATGTATCATCGTTTGATGAAGGTTTGCATTTTGGGGAAAGATCTTTTGTTGGGTAACCACTTGGGAAAAGCATGCAGAAATCTTTTTGAGATTTGTTCGAGAAGCCACGTTTTGGCTTTGGAAGAGGGTATTAAATGCAAAGTGCGTTGGGGTCTGTCTCTGAAAATGT
The DNA here is from genome assembly GCF_013368605.1 of Nyctibius grandis. Lineage (NCBI taxonomy): Eukaryota > Metazoa > Chordata > Aves > Nyctibiiformes > Nyctibiidae > Nyctibius > Nyctibius grandis. The sequence continues at coordinate 21,871,356 of NC_090668.1, read as the reverse complement.
GTGTTTGCTTAAAAGGTTGCTGCAGTAGATTTCTGGCACTTTATTTCTACACATTTCCTCATGCTACATGCTTGGGAGGTCTGGTCTAAAGAGAAACATAAAGGAGAGCATGTCATCTTCACAGCACTGAAGAGGCAGGGAGCAGCTGAGCAGGAATAAATACAGGAAGAACATCTTAAAATTGTTACTCTAGGTAAATAGGAAATGCGCTTAGTCTTAATTAAGAACTACGTGTTTGTAGCTGTTGCAATCCTGCTGTATCAAATATCCAGAACACTGCCCCCTTTTTCATACACTAAGTAGTGATATTGTTGTGTTAGCCCCTCCTTGAAAGCCAAAAGATCTTATGAGGCAAGCAAACAAAAATTCCAGATTATGGAAATTAATTAAAGCACACAATGCTGCCTTTCTCAACGTTCAGGCTCAACTAATTAGGGATTAGATTATTCAAGAGCAACAAATCAATTAGGATTGCTGTAAAAATCCACAGTGAAATATAGTTACCTGTTGAAAAGTGAAAGAAATCCTGCTCAAGTGCAATGGATAAATCAAGGCACAATACTGCACATTGACAAAATAAATTATGAAAACAATAATCATGTTTATCCAATCTCTTTGTGCAAAACTGTTATTTTGATTCCAGTGCCAGCTGTCTGAAACTTTAATTTAAGTGCTTGCTTGAGGCAAGACATTTGGGATACTAGTTTAGAATGTTTTATAGCCTAAGCAATATGTTTTACTAACCTCAAATACTATGATGATGATTTTAATGGTAACTATAATATGTTCGAGGGGGTTCCAGGGTGATCTTTGATTTTACGTGCGTGCCTAATGAACCCCGATATTTTTTGGCTTCATTAGCTGCCAGCTCCCCAGGAGCGCTGGGAGTCTTCTCTACAGGAGGTGAGTGCTTTATGTTTTAAAACGAGACATATCAACTAACATACTGCGCTGCCTTTATGCTAGTGTCAAATGTGTGTGTGTAATCTGGGGAAACAAAAAAAATTCTCTCTACATTTCAGTAATTAAAAAAAGACTGATAAAAATAAATACTTCATAATTCACTAAACTATTCATTTCAGTGGTTGGTGCCTGTTTGTACGCTCAAGAAGAATACGTTATCTGTTGACTTGTGGTCTGAGACTCTTCTCCAAAAATCTGGGGTCCTTGCTACTTGCTCCAGAAGGCAGCAGGGTTGCATTGCAAGGGAGAATCCAGCTGACCCCGATGGATAACCAGGCTTTAACTATTTGTGCTGGAAGTGGTAACTGTGAGACTTGAGGTCATCGCTTTTGAAACTGTAGTTCTCTTATTGCTCCCGCATAACCCAGCATTTTTGTGCCTCAGTTTCCAACAATACAACAGGGCTAATGACACTTGCAGGGGACCAGAGAATCCCTTTAATCACTGTGCTCGGTGCACACCAGAAGGTTTGGTGCAAATAAAGGCTTAGAAGGATTCTTCTTATATTCACTGAGTTTTCTGAACCCACTGAAGTAGATGGAAATATTTTCAGTGGTTTTGTCTGCTCTCTTCTGAAATACAACATGTTGCATAAAAAGCATTAATCTTTTAACTAAAGGGATTCCAAAACAAGTGCTATAAAGATTGCTTCAGGCTAAAGGTAGGGCTGTGGTTTTGTTTTTTTGTTTTTCCTAAATTTACTGTTACGTGACTGCAACAAAATAATCCTAATTTGGAGTTAGTTCATGTAACTCCTTTTTTTAATTGTTTTTTTCCCCTTTCTGAGTATGAGCAACAAACCTGAAGCGTTCTCACATAATCAGATGATTTCATTTGGAGAAAGTTGGGAAAGTTTTTTTGTACTATTTTATTTATTTATTTTTACTGCTGGTGACAAAAAAATATAGAAATGAATGAGAGGTTATTTCATTCAGCCAATTTGTTTCCTCTGATGCAGACTGAACAGTTCTAAGACATTCTGGACTCCACCGAGTTTGACATCTGTCAAACAACTCAGGTCATTTTTATTCCATTAGCATGAGTTTCCATTGCAACAAATCCTTTTCCTGCTCAAATTTATGTCAGAGATAATCATCTGGATCTTGTCAGTTTTCACTATTAACAGGCTGAACTAGTTCTGATATTACTAAACATTTTGTTTTCCTGTGTGTACAACAGAGAAATTGTTTATTCTATTTCCATCTAAGACTAGTAGATGCAATGTGTTTTTGAATATTTACTTAAATGAATTGACATGGCTTTTATAGTTGCAACTCTCTATTCACGGTCTGCAGTAAGAAATAAATCTGTGAGGTCACCAGGAAATCACTGCACTCTGGATTTTATTTTAAGTGCATGTGTAAGTACCAACTTTTCCCTTTATATAGAAAAAAAGAAACGGAGAAGTCCCATCACAATGGAAATCAGGTAAAGTATGGAGTGAAAAGGAACTGATAAGGTCTAAACTCAATGCTGCAAGTCTACGGCATTGATTGGACAGTCACATTTGTCCTTAAAGAGATGACTCCCATTGAAAGCAGCAAAAGCAGAAAAGAAACCTGGAACACTGTATTTATTCATTAGAAAAACTCCATTTGTGAACCTCTTGGTAAACACAAAAGGGAAGTGTCATTTTAGAAGATACCTCTTATTGAAATTTGATGCAATACATATTAAATCTATGGGAGTCTAAGACACAGCAGGAACTAATTGAGATTCCTCAACATGCAAGTAAAGAAATTCCATTGCATTTTTATCTAGTTTTCACTATGGGCTGAAGAAGACTTTGAACATTGAGTGCTGGTTGGGAAAGCCTTGCAGCACAGGCATTATTAATAATACTGAAATCCACATATGTTATTTCCTATTGCATCTCAATTACTGGATTTAATTAGTGTTCAGTAGCCAGGAAAAGAACAGCAGAAACATTTGACATAAACTAAGGTGCAAATGTACAAGGAAATCCACACAGTCTGACTGTGATATGACATATAAGACCACCCATGAGCATTGGAGTCTTACTCTATCAGTATGGTACACGCTCATTAGACAATAAGATTCCTTCCTTTCACCCTACTCCTATAGATACAATAAGTTTCCCTTTACAATTTGTTTCACTTAACAATGAAAATGGATGAGTTGATTGTTGCATTAAACATATATCTTAATATGCATTGTATTCTTTTGCCTATATATTTCTGCTGAAAATCCATAATAGATCATAAAGAACATTTCTTAAATAAAAACAGCACATCTTAAAGGCACCCTGTGAGTGCAATTAGAAACATTTCCCATCATACAGCAAAGATAATGTTTCCTAAATGCTCTTAATTTCATACATCTGTTATGCTCTGTCATGAATTTCTTTTCTCCTCCCAAGACAATTTTTGAAGGTTTCTGCCAATGTAATTCAATTTAAAGCTTTTAATGTCAGCTCAATGGGTCATGCCACTTTCTCCACATTTGTATTAGACTTAGGCAAGGCAGAAATATGACGAACGCTTTTCATCAGTAGCCTATATTCATGACAAATAGCTACTGCATTTTTTTCCGTTATTTGTTGACCATATTTTGCAATAATTGTTAACTTTTTGCCTCTTTACTGTATACACAGATATGCACATGTAAATGTACACATGCATGCAGAATCATTTTACATGGCATTTTTTTTCTTAGGCCACAAGTCATCTGTATTGCTTTTAAAACTGCAAAGTGTCTTCCTCATTCACTTCTTTTCAAAATATGTCTCTACTGAACAATAACTATACATTAATTTTTGACATTGTCTTGAAATTTATGTTCAAAGGATCTGACTTGACATTACTATTAATTTTCAAGAGCTACCAGTTCTGCTTGCTGAACAATCCCCAAGTCCTAGAGCAAGTTATATTTGTCAGAAAACTCTAATATCCTGGATATGGCTATATTTTGTTCTGTTTATAATACAGTGTTACTGTGGAATTTCAGCTCGTTCATTGTGTCTTCACTGCTACATCTGTGAAGTTGCACTTTGACTGAATACCGGGAAAACACCCAAAATGGGATTTTTACATTTGTGTGGGAAGAGCGGAAGGATGTAGGGGACATGCATACATGAGGAAAAAGTTGCATTATTTGTAAATATGTGTATATATTATTATCACTTTGTCTTTAGTTTGAGAGAAATTGTGTGAAACTCAACATTTTACTTGAAATGGAGATTACCTGGCCTGTGGGGTGACATGTTTAAAGAGACACTGCACTCTGACAGACTAGCTTCTGACCATACACAAACCTGAAAAGTCCTAGGGTATTCCATGCCGGGGGAGAAAAGTTTGGTATAAAGAGGTGGTGGTTTAGGATTCCCTGTTGCTAAGAAGCCAGGCTTCCTCAAAGTGGTCACTGGTGGCTACTGAGACAATGGAACTCTATGACTGCTCCACTGGAAGGTCTTCACAGCCTTTGCCCATTGAAATTGCACAGACATGAAGAGATTTGCTTTCCTAAGCCTCTGGCTGAGGATGGCTATCTAACTATAGTGAACCTTCACCATTATCCTCACTCATACCATCAGACACAATCTGTCTCATTCTTTATGACATGTTCTCCTGTATCATATTGCTCTCTTGACCATGGTGATAAATGTTCAGAGTCTAGCTTCACTATCAATAATTCTTGTGACCATTTTTCAGTCATGCTATAACAATCTGCCTCAGTTTTTGTTGAGTGTTGCATTCAAAAGAGCTTCCCAAAATAGGCGTGGATGTTCTCTGCAAAGGCCAAGACTATACACGTCTTCAATCAGACCAGCTTTGCTAGAGATAGGACCATCATACCCTCATGAATGCAAGGTCATTTTCAAGAGCAGGTTCACAGACCTCTCGCAGCAACTACCTATCAAGCTCTCAGTTGGGTTTTATTTTCATTTATACTCAAAATGTGTTTGCAGTTGTCATATTTCCACACTAACAAGGTACTGCAACAATGGAGGACTGAGTTAACAGAAGAACTGATCTATGGAGACACAGTTTGCCTCTCAACTTTTGCTTTCATCCCCAGTTGGGATGGGGAGTCCTTGTTTCCTCAATGGCAGTTTGAAAAGCTGTGGAAATATTTTGTTTACGTATTTTCAATTGAAACAAAATATTTTGACATAGTTGAAACAGAATTGCCTAGTTTGGCTTCACTGAGATGGCCATGACTGCTTCGTTTTTTGACAATAAACTCCTGCACTGCAGTTTTCCCTGGTGGTAAATTACTTCCTAGGATTTGTAAGCGGGAGGCCTGAGGTTCCATTTGTCCCAAAGAACTAAGCAAAATGGCAGAAGTACATCTCCTGCAATGTCCCTGAGTTGTGTGTCGCCCATAATGGGCCGTGATATGCCTCGGTGGGAAGCCTGTACTGCTTTAGTGCTCTAGGTTAATTCAAATGGCTAAATATTCTGAGCGGGCCAAGGCAGCTTGCAGTGAGATACATAGAGGTTTATTCTCAAAAATCTTCTTTGCCCCTCCACCCCAATCAGTATATCCTCCCACCCACACATGCTTCTATTTTATCAAGATAAGAAAGTGATTTTCCAAAAGGGAATTCCAACAAGGTTTTGCTATAAATTGCTTCACCATCACCCTTCCTGGTATGAGGAGGCTGAAATACATCAAGATCTGCTAGCAAAATAAACAGTGAATCTGTTTTCCCAAGGGAATTAGGGGCCAGGGAAATAAAACCAAGGGGAGGTTTTACACTCAAGCACTAGGAAAAAAAAGTCTCAGAAACAGTTAATACCATTACCAGAGCCTGGCCTTACAGCCCAGGGAGACAGTCCTTTGCCTCATGACTGCACACCAACCATAATGCTGCTACAATTGATCAGGAAAGCAGATTTAAAATACCAGTCTAAGGCTTTTCTAATTATCTTAAAATAATTGTTTAACCGCTTGAAATGAATACAGCCACAAAGCAAACCTTCCAGACTGCTCACCGCACACTAACAGAGACAGACTAATGACCCTAGAGAGCAAGCCAGCTCTTCTGATGCAGCATCATCTGCTCTCAAAGACTAAAGTGACGTGTCCTCTGCTCTACACGTGCTCCGTGGACCGGGAATGAAGCCACATCACTTCTAACACAATCCCGAAAATGACACCTGTTCGGCGCAGACACCACAGAGGGACTTTCAGAGTCAGTTCCTTGCAGCCATGCAATCAAAGATCAGTTTTCAATGAAATATTACTTACTTGAATCAATGTTGTCTTGATTCTTCGTGAAGGGTGCAGCAGGCATAAAATGTGATATTGATTTCTGAGATGTAGCCTGGTCCTTTCTTCGTGGCTATTTCAAAAAATGCAAAGTATTTCTTTTCTTTCACACCACAGATCACGTCACCTTTACAAACTGGAGGTCAAGGCCCTTTTATGTTGCCTCATATTTATCTCCTGTCCTTTTTTTCTCATCCTTCTCTCTTCATCTTGCAGTTTTTCTTTCTCCTCCTTGAGTTTTTATTGCTTCTTTGGCTCTCCTCTTAGCTCCTGTTCTAATTTCTGCCTTTTCCCCTGCTCTCCTGAGTGCTTTTAGATTCTGATCTAATTTCTCATGTCTTCTCCCAGTGCTGCTCTCTCTCTTTTCTATCTTTCTGACCCTCACCTGTTCTGCTTTCTGCATCTCTGACTCCAACTCTGCTGCTCCCCTTATGAGGGATCGGCTCTGGATTTTCCTCCTTGTCATTCCCCAGATCTTGGGCTGTTTTTAACAGTCATTTCAATAAAGTTTTCCCTGCTGTATGCACAAATACAATGTCCCAGCCTCTCATAATAATACATCTTTTTTCTAGGTTGCCTCCCATTTCCACGATTAGCGTGCACATCTTTTTAATGAAACTGTAGAAACGACCAGGAACAAGGCTTCCTAAATCTGTAATCTTTTGCTGCCAGCCTCCCATGATAGACAAGGGTTACTTTTTTTTTCCTGAAGCCAATGTGAATTTAAGTCTATCCCACTGGTTTGGTTTAATTAATTTAGAAGCTAGAGAGGAATCCAGATCAGAAATCATAAAGCTGAAACTATCACTCAGTAGTCTACGGCATTCAATAGGGAAAATTTAATATATTTTCCAGTTATATTTTGGAGCAGCAATTTTATACAGGAAAACTACAATTTCCTGAATATACTACTGGCTAGGTGACCAAAATGAATATTTTGACTGAAAAGTGCCACAGAGGCTTGAGCAACAGTTAAGATGGGCTGTGTCTGAAACAGCCTCTAACGCCAGCACTTCCCTGATGCTCTGCATGGTCTCAGATGAAGGTACATTATACCCTGAATATCCCAATGATGTTACGAAGCAGCTTGTCTGTTTTACCAAGATTTGCAAACAATTGTTGCTTAGTTTGTGAGAGATGAAAAGATCGCAGTGCATAATGACGTCTACAAATATTCTGGCTGATGTGTTGACTGTCATTCCACACCCTTTGAGCTGATCATATATATGGTAACAATTTGATACCATAATTGGATGAACCCAAAGCTTAGACTTCGGTCTACACTACAAATAGTTGTGGTTGCAAGCTTGAAATTATCTTTCAATTACTTTGTGTTTTATTTGCTTAAAACATACTCTGAAAATACTTACCAGTAAGCTTGTTTATTAAAGTCAACATAAAAAAAGACTCACATGCTTCATCAACATGGTTTTTTTTTAGATTAAAAAATAAACAAACAAACAAAAGCAACATCTGATATTCTATTTTAAATAGATTTATATATATTTACTTACTTACAGATCCCTTAAAAATAGTATTAACCAATATTCGTGGCATCCATGTTTAAGTTCAATGATCCTGTTTATTTCTATTCGTGTGACACCAGTTCCAGAATGGTCAGAGGAGTTCTGATGCTTCGGTTTTGTATTCTGACTCCCTCCTGGTTATGACAACAAAAAGCAGTATTTTCTGCCAGCTTACAGAAGAAAACACCATTACCTTTGTGTTACTCAGACATGGTTAAGACTCAGACATGAGTCTTCTGTGCTGAGAAAAAGTCCTCAGGCAGGCAGTAATCCAGGGTACTCCAGTTGGAGAGTCTGATCCAAAGACAATTAAAAGTGCCATCTAGGGTCCGATTACTTTCAGCTTGGCTTTGACCCAGGAACATGCCCTTCTTCTGAAGAGGAAATCAAATTTTGGAGACAAATAAGTAAAGGATGACAAATGACTATAGCCTGTACTAATTTCCATTTCATGCAAGTTCCGTGGAAATCAATAGAGCAGCTCCTAATCTCAGTAGCAAAACTTCAAATCTCACATAGTTGTTCTGAAGTTATCAGGGTTTAGAGCAATGTGGCCTGATGATTTAATTTATTTTTTTGTTTTGCTAAGTCACAGCAGTATTTAGCCCAAATTAGTATATCATGCAAGATGAAATGTAAAACCATGGCACAACACAGACACATTTCTCTTTCAAAGCTGTGTTTGGAAGAACTTAAGAACTTTGAATACTTTAAAGCTATTAAGTGGTCAGCTTTTGAATTAAATATGTCTCAGTACTGATACTGATCTCACAGGAATTCAACAGTCTTTACCACAAATCCTATGTTAAGGCTTTCTCTCTGTTGTTCCATGATGTGCATGTCCAGTACATGATTTCTTGTGATAGGCTAGGTAACAATTCACCCAGACCTATGTCACTAAACTGGAAGTTGTCTTCAGGAAGGTTTTGCTGAAAGCAATGTCACTTTTCAAGGCGTCTTCATTAGAAAATATTTTATTTCACTATAAATGCCTCAAAGGAAGAATTTAAATTCAGTAGAGTCTAATATAACATGTCATTTTATATTCCAGCATTCCACCAGGCAGAGGTAACACAGTTCAGCGAAAGCACACGTTCCTTCCAACATGCCTCTTAGCTGAAATGGTGTGTACATTTTATGTATTTTCTCTTTGGTTTTGTCTTTAGAAGATTTTTTCAATTTACAAGCTTTAATTTTTCATAAATGCAACCACTTTTGCCTGGCAAATAGAAGGCTGAATGAAATTTGCTGTGAGTGTATTCCTAACTGAGTCAGAATCAACTGAATGGCTCAGGAAAATAGATTTTGGATCTTTTGCTCTTTGGGCTAATTTGTGGGATTAGTTATTAATATCGGCTTGATAATAATGTGTATCTTAGACACCTGGAATGATTTCTACACCTTGGTAGGCTACCTAAGACATTTAAACTTAATACGTACCTGTAGACACCTGAATTTAAGATAACATTGAAAATTAGTCCAGTCTCAGATACGAGTATACCTGAATCAGATGGTTCCTATGTGTTTAGTCAAAATAAATCCCTGGGTCTGTACAAACTCAGACTAAGAGAAGTCTGGAGATAGGCCATACATAAATACTTTCTAGTGTTGTGTACACTAATTAATAAATACAATTTTCTAAGAGCTTTCTGAACCTTGAATAAACATTGCTTAAACAAACGTATGCAAATTATTAATAGAAAATCTAATCTCCCTCTCTATCTATTATTCTTATTTGGCCCTAACTACTTTGATACCAGAAGATTAGAAGAACAAAACAGTTTAGCTTTGCCAAACAGGAAAATAAAATGTTCCAAAGCATGAAAGAAATAACTTTAAGGCCAAAGCCCCACACAAATCAAAGAATAACAAATCTTGTATTGCCCAAACCTTGTTGTTTAACTTATAACGGCAAAATCTGTGCCTCCCACTAACTGTTAGATATTCTTGCATGACTGCAGTGTTGTTTTATGTACGTGAACCAACCCTGCAATATAAGGTGACAAACAAAAAAGATGGAAAAATATATAAAATGGAAAAAAAAAAGGAAAAGGGTCTACTTGCCACCTCAGGCTTTAAAACTCTTCTTACACACTTGAGCACGAAGTCTATTAAAGCAGAATATAGTGGAAATACAATATACAGCAATGAATGTCTCCAAACCAGCAATTTAGCGCTAAAGCTGAGGGCAGTTCTTATGCACCGACTTTTAATACCGAGACGATTTGTGGTCTCACAAAGTTCCTGCCTTGGGCAAGAATTGTGCTGTGCTCTAATAGGTCTAGTTTGTTGACTGTCAGAATAATGGAGAAATTGGTAGCAGAGGGCCTGAGCGCTGTAAACAGCTGAGATAATTAGAAGGTCTGTCAGGAGGAGAATAAGGCTAAAGTAGTTTACGTTCTGTCACAGGGCGGAAAGTGTTCATTCAGAAGGCTGCTGGATAATGTGGGATGTGTTGCCTTATGTCCTGGCGAGCTTGTTTGGAGCTGGAGAAAGAGTGCTTCTTGTCAACTTAGTCAGCTTCCTCTATTGTCTCTCCCACTGCAGACTTGCAAGAGTTTATATCGCTTATTAATAAAATAATAGGTCTTGCAAGTAAAATGCTGACTTGCTTTTTTTAAGCCAAGCTGCTGGGTTAATAGGAAGCTCAGTCAGACAGGGCAGCATAAGGGGGCTGAGGGCTGAAGGAAGCCATTCGTGCAGAGCAGGCACTAGAAGCACTCTCTCCCCTCCAAAAAAAGAAGCTGACTGTATGGTTCTGTCACCACCTTAACAGAGGATGCTCCCATATCAATGAAGCAGTGCTCCAGAAGCTGTTAACACAAGAAGTCTGATCCCTTAGCCAAGAAACTAGACAGTAGGAGGTCTAGCCGTCTAGAAATTGCTGTGACTAAGTAATTTCTAAGCAACAACATGCATAAGGATGAAGTAAGCCAAAGGTTTCAAGGCTGGTTTATGTTTTTGGTTCTTCATTTAGGGTCTGGCTTTTGGAAAAATGAAGGCTAGCTGTCTTCTGCATAGAAAGTCTTCCCAGAGTTCAGAAAATGGGTAGCCAAAAAGGCAATTGCTTGAAATTACTCATAATTCAACAAATACAAAATTAGTGTGAGTGTTCAGGAATCAGTAGGGTATGAAGTTATGCTAAGGTTAAGATATGTTAATGCTTAATAACAAGCAAATATTAATAAGTTTTGAGTTATAGAGAAACAGGGTGGGAGAGGTGGAACAGGCATGTGGCCAAGAGACCTTTGTCCTTCTCTTCGCTCTGCCATGAACAAGAGTCACACATTAACTTTGCTCCCACATGAGGCTCCCTACGTCGCTGAAGTGGCTTGGGGATCTCTAGGCATGAGATGATTTTTCAAGTTGTTGTTTATGGATGCTGCTATTGCTTACATCTCACAGGGTCAGACTGTGGAAGACAGATTCTTGCATGCTGTTTTTATTTAATGTGGATCTCTCTGAGTATAACCCATGTTGTCCTGGAGCTGTGAAAAAGAAGGCTAGACACTCAGGCTAGGGCTGGGTATTTTTAAAACATGGATAGCCCAAAGCCACCTCAGCAAGGAATATAAGCGGCTTAATTCCACTCAAATATTTCAGTGACATCATTCAGATGACAATATTTGGCCCTTTTTCTCCTGCAACATCCACATGCCTCCTACCCCAGTGCATTTTAACATAAGTGGCAGATCAGTCCTGGACATCAATTTCTGCCCCTGCTTCCCTCAGTCCTTCTGAACACCTGAATATCTGTTGCTTTAATAATTCGGTTGTCTTTTTGACAGGACCGGAGGAGTCTTTTTTAAGTTCCTGCAGCACTGTGCAACAGCAGGCAGCAGACAGTGCATGATTGCACTGGGACTTAAGAGCAAACTCCAGCTCACTGTCAGTGGCTGTGTGCCAGACAGCTCAGCCTGCAGAGAGCAAAACCTTTCAAAAGGCTGAGCATTTAAAAGGGAGACTGTCAACATCCCTCCGAACAGTTAGCGAGGGGATCGCCGCAGAAAAAGGGAGCATGTCTGAAAATTGAGGTGTATGGGGACAAGCAGCGTAAAAGGGCTAATTATCTTCCTATTCCCCTCGCGTGCCTATTAAAGACCACCAAAAATAGCATCTACTTAAGGATGGGGATTTTTTTTTCCCACCTGTTAAGTTAAATGGACATCCCACCTGTCGTTTGGTGAAGTGGAATCACTCACGGAAGATGGAGCTGGCCAGAAGCCACCTCCTGACAGCGAGAGGCAGGTCTGAACAACAAAGTTTGGATCAAGATCTGAACTTCTCTCACATTCAAATATGCTTGGATCCAGGACGCTGGCTGACACCCATCTCCGCTACATCTATTCTGTGATTATGTGTGAATAGCCCTATTGCTTCCCACTACACTTGACATAATCACTTCCATTTGGGCATCATTCTGCAAGAAAATCTGCTGTCATGATGGCCAACGTGCGATACTTTCCTGGATGAAGATTCCCTCCTAACCCTTACAAGACATCAGTTTTCACCTGGAAACATACTAGTTGAGCTTTAATGATGACAACTTCCATATTTACAGTTCTCATTATTAAGTCAGCTTTAACTCCAGGTTTAAATGGGAGATACTTTCCCAAACTGGTATCAAAATATTATGTGCTTGTCAGCCTTATGTGCATGTGCAGTGGGCCTGATTCTGACTCTTCCTTCCCTCACATCTGTTTTGTGCCTGTGCAATCCCATTGACTTCAGTGGAATTGTTTCTGATCAGAATTTGATGAATACCATATTTTCCTATGTAACACCCACGGATTATCTATAAAAACTGTGATTCGTCAGCAGTGTGGTTTATATGCATATGTAAGTAATGTGAGGGGAAGTTTATTCTGGGGCCCCCTCTTTCCCAGTAGCCCTATTGCCTCTAATTCTTCTCCCATTTACTTCCTTTACCCCCAAATCCCCCTGCTTCAGATTCCTCCCTACTTTGGGTTCTGCCCTGCCCTCTTCACCTCTGATTCTGGGTGGTTTGTGAGAAACCATCTGGGGATGTATTTTCAAGTGTCAGTGTTTTTTAAGGAATACCAGTTCTTGGAAATACCCAGTATATGCAAAAAAACAAGTTAAATGATTTTTTTTCCTGTTTGCTCTTTAAAAAGTAGAAGAAAAAAATTGGGTGGGTCAGCCTGAAGGGAAATTTCAGTTTTCTGACTGAAATTAAGTTTGGGTGTGAAGAAAAGAAAAAACCCAAAAAAAGAGACTCACATTACATGAAATGTTTCATTTAGTTAACAGATATTCTGTATTTTTTTTTAAACTTTTAAAATATAATTTAATTTGGCTAAATTTGTTCTAAAAATGTCCTTGTGAAATAAAAAATGAAATTATTTGTTTCAAGAACATTAAAACAAAACATTCTGACTTTTTCTTTCCATGCCTCCCAATAAGTTATTCACAGAGTTTAACACGCATTCTGTGAATATGTTTCTCAGGAAAAAAATGCCTTTAAAATCTACTCTTGATTAACATGAGAAAAGAGGTGAATCAGAGCCTGTGTATTTGAGGAATCATTTACTCACCCTTAAGGTGGGAAAAATGAAGAGGTGAAGGCCAATAAAATTCATAATAATTTTTAGCATTTAAGCTCTTTTTTGGAAGCCACATACACAGCTGTGATGAACTACTGATAATGTCATGTATCTAACCCAGAGTCATACAACAAATCACCGGCAGAAGCAGGAGTACAAGTGTACTACGTTTGGTTCCTTGCAATGTGTAGTAACCGCTTGGAAATGGTTGTTTTATATAAATATGTGCATGCAGCCTATAACCAAAAGTATAATTTTCATTTTGTATCATGATCTTTCAAATTTTTTTTAAAGTGAGGACTGCACGTAGCAATCATGGTTGGATGTACTCTGCTGAACTTCCACCAAAATGTGGTCTCATTTCTTAAGAAAAGTATCCAATAACTTTTGACCTCACATACACTTCAGCTACTGTAGAAGAAAAATGTGATAAATAGTGCTATAAAAAGAAAACAAAATTACTACCATACAACCTAATAAGCAATTACAAAGGGCAAATTACTTGTACCTTCAGTAATTTTTTGCCATTAGATAATTAACATCAGAAGTATTAATGATCATTTTAACAAATTACCATATAATTATAATGTGTTTCTTCATTTAGTCATACATATTGTACAAATCCTTCTAAGATTTGTCTACTAATTGAAAATACATTACTTATTGGCTTAGAGGAGTAACAACCCACACTGGTAACTAAAGCTATTAAACAAATGCTGGACCGATAGTAACTAGCTGTCAATCTATGGTCAACAGAGCAATTTTTAGCAGATGCAAGTGTCACTGACCAAACTTAAATTAAGGATCAAATGAAAAACTGTACTAGGTCACAATATTCACTGGGATCACAGACTTAGAAATGTCACATCTCTGACTAGCGTTAACTTCTTCCAGAATGAAATCTAGGAATGGAACAAATGCACTCACGAGTTTACGGGGTCAGCACATGCTGGTGGCAATGCTGCTTCTTAGATTAATTAATTTCATAACATTTCCATAATACAGTTTTACTTAGTGTACTTTTCATAATCTAATTTTAGTTGAATTGCTTTGCACAATCTGCTCAAAATGTGTTTACAATTCAGAATTGTTAGAGTCTCCTTTTCATTTTGTGCTTAGCTGCCTTTGTAAAATCCACCTAAATTGGTGAAATAATTTAGGGGAATGCTGCCAAAACCATTTTTTATACTATCCTAATATTCAAACCAATTCACTTGGGGTGGGTTTTCAGCACTTCCCATGGATTGTCTCCTAGAGGTACGTGAACAGGAGCATGGCTGGAAGAGTGATCTTAGGAGTATGCCCCAGATTTTTCTGTGGGAAGAAGATTTTGGATGGGGAGGTCTGGAAAGCTGATTTCAAATTATCCATTTCCAATTTGGGAACAGATATGGCCCATGTGACCTAAGCATCTTGTCAAGACAGCTTGAATTTGAAATTGTGAATATGCATGTGGATGAGCTACAGACCCAAAATGATTCACACAATGATGCGGCAGATCTGTCTGAATAAATTGAAATTCACCCTTGGGCAAAAGGCCGGAAGAAATCTCTCGAGACTTGGCTCACGTGAGATACAAGTCCCATGGCTTTACTATAACCCCTGTGGACAGTATCAGTTGTACATGCATCATATACATTTAAAAAAATTCATGATCCCCTTCTGACAATTCATGAAAGGGGAAATGGTTTGGAATAAATTATTCATTACAGAACTAGTCAGCTTCAGCAACAAATCTGCAGGTTAAGGGAGAAGGGGAGCTATTCTAGCTGCAATGGTGTGTTACAGCCATTTTCAAATTTGGATGCTTTAGTTTTGAGACCAGGTGATGATATCCTGCCATTTTCTTAATTTCTGTGCCTTTTGTGGACTCCTGCAGTATTCTTCTTCTCGAGAACCCCTGTCCCTCACAGGACTCAGGATCCAGAGGGAAAAAGCAGGGTCATTGCTCTTTAAAAAAATATTGTTTCCTTTCCTAGGAAAGACTGTAGTTCTAGCTCAGGTTCCCTCACATCTTGATAATCCCTTGTACAATGCAGTTTTCTGCCCAAGGTCCATCATATCTGCAGTGCTGCTCTTCTGGATGTAGGCGAAAGCAGAGAGAAATGAGCATCCAATGGTTTTTCAACAGCATCTCTGAAATAATAATTTTTGAAAAAAAAATCAGGAGTGACTATCTTGCTGGTTGGGTAAAAGACTTAACTCCCATGCTTACATGTAATAGTGTTGTAGGGGTCTGAGGGATGGAGCTCAAGGTTGAATACATCAGGATGAAGACTGAGGAGTGAAATCCTTGTCCCACTAAGATCTGTGGCTCAGCTTACATCTTCCAGGCAGGGTAGGACTGCACTCCACATATCACTGGCCATTCATTTTCATGGACATTGAACATTTCTTTTTTTTAATTAAAAAGAATGATTTTTTTTCCTACTACTGCCATTTTCAGCTGCCCTGAACAGCTATGATGACACCTTACAAAGTTGCCATTACATTGGTGATATTAGTATTAATCACACGTTGCTTGATACTGTAATTGAATAGTTTTTACGCAGATGATATTAACTGATAAAATATGGCATCCTCATGAGAAAACATTACCTTGAAATATTAGTGTTATAATATGTTAATTTCTGTGGAGGATACAAGTACAGATACATGAGGAGATGTAAATTTCCCAGCACTTCTGCTGACAATTTCCATGTCAACATAATTCTTAGGAATTCGTACTCGCTATTTTGTGATGACTTATATGATGATGTATAACAACTTAAGGGGTTTTTAAAACGCAGTATTTTGACTAATGCAGTTTGGTAAATAGCACACAGGACTGTTTCTTCCTTTCGGTTCTGGGAAGGCTGACGCAAGCCCTTGGTGTCACCAGGAAGCCACCGACCTGAATGTCAAATACCAAAGTGGGTGCTCAGACCGCGCTGTGCACATTGCAGCTGCATGTTAGCAGTGAGAGAAAAGGTTCTGGTGGGAGGCAGCAAAATCCCTACCTAAGTACTACAAATTGAGGCTAATACAGAAAGAAAAAGGAGAAAAAGGATAGGTGGTTAAAGGGAAGTTCTGCATGTCTTACAAAGCCGTTGGAGACTGAATTTCAGTTTGAAATCCATGACCTGTAAAACATAGTCCAGACAGTTTATCTAATCTGTGGACTCTTAATTCTGATCTATCTCATGTTTTCCTTATGCTGTGGGGCAGGGGGGTCCCCAAGAAAAATTGAGCCTGATTGTGTGCTTATTAGGATATACGGAAATGAACTGTGTCAGAGCCCACACTCACCCTTAACTCCTGGACAGAAAGCACAAGGTCCACAGCACGCTGCCTCATTTCTTGCTCTTATTGCTGGTGAATAGTTTAGACCAACACAACTTGGCTGGCCTTGCTGGCTTCTGACTTAGCGCTGATGCTCTCTGCAGTTTCCTCGAGAAACAACCTGAGAAAAAAAAACAAACCTGGGAGTACAGAGGGGCACCCCAAAGACAGGAGAGATGACAGCAGTTGGGGTTCTTGCAGCCAGAAACAGGCAGCTAACCTGGCTGTCTCTCTCTCTTGGGCTAATCTGAATTAATTGGTGCTGTTTGTGCCTTTGATACTCAAATGCAGAGCCCGGGGGTGGGAGTTCTCATGAAACAAGTGGCCACTTGGGAGAGCCGTCCCAGGTCCAATCATGTCATGGGCTCATTTGTCTCCCACAGTAATTCACCACTCACTTCAGTCACTTTAAATGTAAAACAGCTGCTGCTGCTTAGCCCTCTTTTAAGGTATCTAACCAGCAGCTTTAAACCAATCCTGAATGGGTCCCATCCCATAATAGTCTCCCACACAGTGGTCATTTGGAAACAATTAACCCTTGATTCAAGATCCTCTTAAAGAATCCTGGTCCAGGCCCTCCTCTTCCCTGCTGCAGCCCGTTGCATGCTGCCTCGCCCCTTGGAGGGGAACAGCTTTATCCTTTAGGATCGCTGTGGCTTGTGCACAGTAACCACCTATACGGTGCTTGTGGAGGGGACCACAGAACTGCCAGAGTTATTGTATGGATTTTGCCCCCCACCCCCATCCATCTGCACTGAAAAAAATTTGAGCTACCAAATCAAAACAGGTGGGTGCTTTATAAAAAAAAAGATTGTTTCCTCTCTTCCCTTCTCCCCCTGCAGTACTTGGGGGTCTTGTTCGTTTCACATGTGTTTGGCACTGCTGATATCCCTTGCCTGGCTCGCTCTGTGGCGATATGAAGAACTGGAGATTAATCTGTTTTAAGGAGAAGCATCTGGCTTTGAGCTAATAAAATATCAATTTGTAACAGGGAGGAAAAGGCTCAGTGAGAGGTCTGCGTGCTCAGGGCTTTGGGACCCCATTTGACTTGGGAGTTTAATACCACTTGTGAATTTTAGGCTGTGCTCTGGGTTCTTCAAAACCTTTCTGCATATGGTGGTCTCAACTTTCTCCAGAAGTGCTGTGTTTCAGACTGGTGGCCTTATTGTTGTCAGGGGTATCTTCAAGCTCTGAATCCTACGGGGCTGCCCCCCTCCCAAGCACCCCCCCACCTTTCCCTTTTCCTAATGGCTCTGCGGCCAGATGTGGTGGCCCCTCGCTGGGATGTTAAACTGGCAACACCCTTGATCCAGGCAGGCAGACAGACACTCAATAGCCAACTTCTGGACAACCTCCCCCCCGCACTGGCCAGCTCTGACACAAACCAGCTGAAGACCTTGCAATGCCAGAAAGTGTTGCAGCTGGACTGCCTGACAGATTGGCAGCGCACATGCTGATTTGGGGACCGTATTTGGGGGCCTGCAAAGTACTCACTGTCCAGGCACTGAGCCACTAATCACAGTTTACATTAGGCAATCAGATACTTTCCCACTACTGAATGAGCTGCTCTTTCCCCCCCACACTTTTTTTCACCTTAGGGGACCCTGTGTGTGTATACAGTACCTCTGCGCTTTACATCTGTGCTGTGTTTGAAGCCCTATCTGATGCACAGCTACTAACGTCAGCTCAGGCAGCGACAAGGAGCCCAAATCACTGCTGCTCTGATTCCTCCCTGCTCCCCCAGCTTGACTTTTGTCAGTTCTGTGCTGAACCACTTGATTAATTTAAACTGGGAGTTACCTAGTTATGGAAAAATCCTATAGGGCTTTGTACAAAAAGAAAGGCTTTATGCCACTCTATAGGAGTCAGTCAGCCTACAGAATCCTATGAGTGGTTTTAAACACAACTCCAGAGATCAGATCTTCAGTGAAAACAATAGATTTTAGAGCAATTTCTCTGGCATGCTGCTGGCTTAATCATTTTTACACAGAAGTGTTTCATTAGGAATGAATCTATGTCAGCCCCATATGCCAAGTCTGATTTCTGCATTGGCCGAGCCATGATACTGTAGATATATGTCTGTGTAAGATAAGTGTGCCATGGCTGGATGTCTAATGAATATGGCCTCATTTACAATAAGAAGGACTTAGACCTGGCTACGACCCAGCTTTTCTATTCCAAAGAAATGCTGACATTTCGGAAAACCTGAGTCTCTGTCAGAATGAATTGCTAAAATTCTTATATTTTCCAAGCCAAAAAAGGTGCTTTGAAAAATATGTGCTGTATTAAAACATTAAATAACAGCTAGTTGCCAATTTAAGAAAAATATATAAACACAGAACATGAAAATTCATATTTTAATATAAATATTGAACTGAAATTAACAGAAATGTTTTGATGTTGGTGAAATGAGATATCATAACTTATTCTCACCAATGTTTTTTGCCACAGCTGATCTATTCCTACGAAAATGTTTTGATTTTAACAAAGCTGTATGGTTTCCATTGAATAATTATTTTGTAAAAATAGAAGACAAATTGCACCATGTGAGCAGGCCCCAGACTTGTCCCACTGAAGAGGGAGTTACCACAGTTGATCTAAATGCTCTCCCAACCCTCCTGCGTTTGCTTGCAGAGTCAGTGCCTGAAGTTCAAGCAGAGCAAGAAGGATGCTTTAATGTTTTAACAAATGTTAAACCGTACCTTTTAGGGTTAATATTGCCCTCTTCACTTTTCCTTCCCAGTCATTGCAACCAGATATCACTTTGCCAATTATGGCTCAATTTCCCTGTCTAAAAAGTGGGAATACTGCTGTTTACTCACCTTTCTTAAGGTCTCTGCTTAGGTACAGCACTTGTAAGCACCAATTAACCTTATTACCCAATTCCTGTGTGTAAACACACCGCTGATGTGAAGAAATGGGCACCCATACTGTTGTGCAGATGCCAAAAAAAAAAAAAAAAAGGTTTATTTTCAGCTGAGGTTGTAGTTTCATGGTTCCCGGGGCAGAGCTGAAGCTTGCAAGAGTGTTTATTTCCTTCCCCTGTGAATGCGACAACCAACAACCAACCCTGATGACAATGTGAGCTTTGTGAGAGGAAAAGGACATTGATTAGGTAAATACAGTGTGTAATTCTGGCAAGGCAGCGCGTGCATGCACACACACTTAGAGTCTGAGTGAGAACGGAGTGGACTTGAGAAATGTATTACGCATTCAGGCAACTTCAATGTGCCGCTAATAAAATTAAGTGTTGGAACATAAATGTTTTAATTTTAGTGCGAATGCTCCAAGCAATACCCCCTCCTGTACCCTTCTTTCCCACCCCCAGCCTAGACTAATCCATTTACAGACAAATTTACATTTTATTTCTCCAAACCCTATTAGCATTAATATAAAGGTCAGCACTGAAAAGGCAGCTTCAGAAGCTAATGTACCAGTGTGCTGTGCTCTGTGACCAGATGAGGGCACGTGGGTCTCTCACCCACTGAGTCTGACAAGAATTTGTAATTTAAG
The DNA here is from genome assembly GCF_013368605.1 of Nyctibius grandis. NCBI lineage: Eukaryota > Metazoa > Chordata > Aves > Nyctibiiformes > Nyctibiidae > Nyctibius > Nyctibius grandis. The sequence continues at coordinate 21,851,234 of NC_090668.1, read as the reverse complement.
AGGGCGGTCCTCCTCTCCAAACATCCCCATAGCTCATGGAGATGATCAGGCCGCTCTCTGGAAACCAAATGGGACATCTTTTCTTGATATCAGAAGGGGGAGATGGGAAAAAATCCCTCTATGAAAAGCCCTTGATGCCGTGGAAAAGCTGTTGACAATATTTAAGGACTTTTGGGGAAAAAAACATTCTATTTAGAAATGTTTTGGATCCAATAGTGATGTGCCTCGGGTGTCCCTTATAGTAAATTTTATTAACACGTTAGGTGGGGTGCAAATAAGAGTGATGCTGGCTGGGAGTTTCGTCACCTCTTGGCCCATCGTTTGCTTCTGATGGAGCCCAAAATCTCCATGAGGAGTATCCCCGCTGCTGAGTGATGATTGCAGATCCCTGAAGAGAAAATTATTCTGGTTTCAGAAGTGCAAAATGTTTGTACGAGAACTGTATGAGCTTGATGTGGTTTGCGGTTTGGTTCCAGCTGAGAACTCTGCCCTCGGAAAAAGCTTAATAACCCAGAGTAATCCCATTGAATGCACTGGGCCTTCTTATATGTATAAAATTACTTATGTGCTAATTTTTCAGAGGATCAGAGCCAAGGATCTTGACCATGCATGCTGGACATCTAATTGACTCATGGCTTTGTGTCTAAATCATGTGAATTTCATCTCAAGTTTCAAACAGATGTTTGGTCTGAAATCCTAAGTCTTAAAAAGGAATGAAGTCAGCTTCGTCTCCTGGATCAAGATCCTGTGAAATTCCTATTTTTGTATAATCACAAAGCAGACGCCGGGGTAAAGCTGAGTGCTCCAAATTAACGTCATTCCTCCAGGCAAATTGCATCACTCATTGCACTGATTTTTTTCCCCTTATGCATTGAGGGGTCTTCCTACTCCTACTGCTACTACTATTACTACTGATTCAACACTAAAAAGCCAAAGATTTCTAGAAAAACCCTAAAAATAATCAATCTCAAGACCCAAAGAAGCTCTCAAGACACTTTAGGCTGAGCTGTCTAATTCAAGAATAAACTGATAGAGCAGGTGGACATGCCAAATGTCATTAAGTTTGCCAGAGCCCAGCCCTGAGGAACACAAAGGTGAGGAGTATATTCCACAACAAATGACCTCTGACTGGGAACTCCCTGCTACCAGTCCTCCCTGCTTTTAAATTAAACCAGTAAGCCTACTTGAGTGTCTAGCTCAAGTGTTTCATTTGATTCCACTCCAGGGGAAACGCAGCCTCTCAATTAAGCTTTTAGAGTTTCACATGTGAAACCAAGGTGTGGAGGTTCCTGGAGCTCCCATGGAGAATTGAGGCAGGAGATCTGAGTTTGAGTGCTGTCCCTGCTATGTGGCATGGTCAAATTGTTTCACCCCGTGCCTCAGTTTCCTTCTCTTATAAATATGAATGCCTGACAAGCGCTTTTAAAAACTGCAGGTGGAAATATGCCTTTTGTTTGCACATGCTGCCAGTGTTTTTGTATCTTCTTGTGTTCTCAGGGTTGTATTAGTGATCTTCTTTTGACTCTCTTTTCAATGTGCTCAAACAGAAACCCATAAATAAAGAATCAATAGAAAAGCCCAGATGTGTCTCCATAGGTGAGGGCTGAAGGAATGCCGTAGTTTTCTTACCATCACATGGGCTGACATTTGGAAGATTAGGGACTGCTGAATGCATCGCTGGGGATCAGCACAAAGTTATTTGCAGTTGTTTCTGTAATCGTGTTGCTTGGGGAGAAAATTCACAGTATGTCTTGCTGCCTGCCCGCCTCCCAAACACGCACCCTGACACCTGTGTGCAGTGCTGGGGTAGTGTTAATGCCCTGTGCCGTGCTAGAAGCCATATAAATTAATTGACTGGCTAAACACCTGCTCTGTGTTTGTTTGTTTTTTCCTTTCTTTTTTTGCTTACAGTTCTCTGTTTAACTGGATGAATTTTCTTTTTTTTTTTCCTTTTTTTTTTTTTTTAATCCATTCAGGACTTTTTGATAGGGCCATAGATAGTTTTTGTACATAGTAAATATAAAGCTAGACATTTGTGGACTCACTTAACCTGAGCTGGGATGGAAAAATCAGGGCCCTAAACCACACATTCAAATAAATTAACATAAAGATCCCATTTTCAGGCTACAGAAGTGAACCTTTAGCAGTATGCATTTAATCCTATAGTCTCCAAGAAGGAATGGCTCTGTCCTTCCTTGTCGCACTTCCACGTTCAGGTGTATGATTTCCCTTCATCTCTTCTTTTTGAGCAGAAAAGAATTGATCAATTTTCATTCTTAGCTTGGTTTCCTACAGGAGTAAGTTTCAGCTGATCTTGCTCTGCATGTGCAGTTGGGTGGGCATTCCTGATCCTCTACCTGTCCACTCTTGATAATTCTTAATCTGTCAGGAAATTTCAGCCAGATTTAAAAGAGTAAATTATTAAATTCCTTCAAGGTTGGTGAGAACAGCTGGACAGAGACGAGAGGCTTTAATAATGCACCCATTGAGGGAAAGACCATCACTTGTGGTCAGTACCCATCTACCAGAGAATCCACATCAGAGAACCACTGCCAATTCTCTGCTCACAGGCAAAACTTCAGCTGATATTTCCAGCTTCCTGGACACCAGAGACTCCGAGGACAGCCTTCGATGCCATGGGAAACCAAGTTGCCTTACTTCTGTTAGCTACTGGCCTGTTTGTTGCTTGGAAGGACAGTTTCACCAAGCATGAAAAAACTGGCAGAACTGACTCCAACCAAAGAGCCGCATTTTCTCAACACATTGAGGGGTGCAACTCCATGAACTTCAATAGTTAGAGGCCTCACTGATTCATATTGTTGTTAATAACACAATCAGGTCTTATGAGAAGGTGCGTCTCCTTGGGGTACATCATTGTGTAGTGAAGGGTTTTATGAAGACGTGTCTCAAACAGGAACTTCACTGGTGTCAGAGCTGAAAGAGAAGTTTGCATTAGCGATGGATAAATCTCATAAAGCATCAGGCAGAAGTGCTTGATTTGATTAAGGAGACAGGACTTTCAGTGCTGCTCCAACACGATCAGAACTTCCTTAATTTTTAAAATGTTTAAAAGTTTAGACAGGAAATCTCAAGAAACATAGATTTTCTTTGGAGATCCCAGTTAGTTGTTGTTTTCCTTTGGGCAGGCCATGGGAAAGCAGTTGTCTTATGGATACTTTTGTTCCTTGTTTTGTCTAAGGTTAATTGAGCCCGAGTCCCCAGTAGCAAGGTACCTGACTTGGTTTTATCGACTGTGCCTGCACAGTCTTGGCCAAGTCTTCTGATCATATAGATCTGTTCAGCTCTTCAGAAGTCAACGGAGCCACAATAAACATAGAAACTCTGGGCTGTGAATGTGTCCCTTAACGCTCACTACAGCTCTCAAAGTCTGGCCCAGCTTCACTAAGTGCAAAAGTAGGAACAAGCATTTTTTTAGGCACCAGTTTATTAGCTAGTTGTTAAAATCCTGTTTGGGAATTTGGAGGGGAGATCCACGGGTTCTTAAAGTCAGGACATTTGGAGGTGTCCTGAGGACTTCTTTCTGACAGAGGTTTGGGTTGCTCTTCACTATAATTGAAGCACATAGAAGTGACTGTACATCTAATTTAGATCAGATGGGGAGGGGGAAAGGAGCAGCCCTCAGCAGTTAATTCCAGACAAGGTGATTTTTGATTCACTAAACCCAAACATATATATTTTAGTTTAATAGTGACCTACCCTTTGTAAACATGTGTACAGGAGACTGTGGGTCCCCCCGATGACATCTGAGCAGGGATAATGTGACACTAGAGAAATAAAGAAAACCAGACACCCAGCAGTGAGGAAGACATCAAATTAAAACTCCTTAAAGAAATCTCTCACTTCCTATTTGCCAAAGCACTCATTCTGTAAATGTCTTTGCTGTTGGTGCTACCACATATAATGTGATCAATAGTATTATTCTCTAGTGTTCCCCCAATTGACTGGTTGAAGAAGATGCTGGGCAGGGGAGAAAGGGGGTGGGATGTGAAGCGAGGGGGCTGGGAGGAGGAAACTGTACTTGATCCTTATGGAAGTCGGTTAAAATTAATTGGAAAAAGCTTTTAAAGACCTAAGATGAAGACCAAATGTACCTCAGACCTGCGGCCTCATCCCCGACACTGAATGCGAAGGTCATTGCAAAGCTGTAGATTTATGCGGAAGGCTTGGGTGATGGAAAATGAGACAAAAGCATTTGGATTTTATTATTCCATTTACTCTGACCCTGGGCCATAAAGGGTTTGGAGAGCCTGTTTTATGTATTCAGCTGGTTGCCACACTGACAAGCATTTGGAGCCACTTAAATAAACCACCCCAACCCACAGCTGCAACAACACCATATCAAATACAGGTTAGAGTTGAAATGTAGAGCCAGCAGCACAGCGTCTCCAGCAGGTGCATGCAGAGTGTTTTTTAACCCCCTTGGTTTTGGAATAGTTCCCCTATTTATCTATTGGCTTTGATTTAAAGACCACTTAATCACCAGTATAGATTCCAGGTTAAAGCGTGCACTGACACATGTACTAGCCAAGCAAGCCACATTCTTCTGCCTCTCCTATTTCCTGATTTTTCAAGGGACTAAGAGTTTGAAAACCTCATGTTTTGGGCCAAAGCTGGGCAATTCTGTCTTGTCTGCCCCTTTTCCAGACTGCTCTATACATGCACTGAGTCTCTCAGATTCCTGGCAGGCACCACCTCTTTGGAGCAACAAGAGACAGGAAAGAATAATGTATTGAGAGGGGGGAGAGGGAGTAAGAATTTTGCTTAGAAAGGGGAGAAAACAGAGCATGTGTTTGGACTGATGACAGCAAAACTAGGTATCCAGGCATGCTGGGAGAAAGGAAAAGGCAGACAGTCAACTGCACATCCCCTCACTCAGAAATCAGTGGGAAACCTAATATTGAGTTTCTTAACGTGTCTTGCATGTTGTATTCTGTAACGTGTTGAGATTCTCCAATGGGCTACAGGATGCGTTACGCCTACATGAAGGTGGAGAGTTAAGCTTAAGTAATCCACAGACATTCAGATTTTCTGAAGAATTCACTTTCACCCCACCTGCCCCTCTTTTGTTCCAATTTTCCATTAATTTTGTGTGATTGCTCATGCTCTTGCTTTCAAATGACAATATCACCAGTGTGGATGCAAGTTCTTGTGAAAACTGCTATGTTTGCTCACACAAGCCAAGTTGCTTATTTATTAGATTTAAGGAAAGTAATTCAACTTTAAATAGGGAGCACAACGATCCAGGGCAAAACATTTAATAGCCAAGAGAGTTTTAAAAAATGGCAAAAGAGTATGTCAAATACATTTGAGTAACAAAGCAATTCCAATCTCCTCTCAATACTCCACTAGCTGGAGAAAGAGGCTAATTTATGTGCTGTGAATTTTGCACTCAGCTGTCTTCCTAGAGGCTATTCTTTCAGAAGAAAGTTGAAACACGTGAAGGCTGAGATGAAACATTGGAAAAGATTGCACTGCACAAGTCTGTATTTTCTAATCTTGGCTCAATAAGCAGAAGACAATGGTTTATAGGACTTTTAATTCCTAAATTCACATTTTCTATAGTTTATTTTCCTCCTTAGCACATTTCTGTAGGGATCAAACTGAATTCTCCTAACCAGCACCTCTAGTCATGTAGTATTAGGAATATTACAACAAAAGTTAGAGTAGCTGGGACATCTTGCAGTCTTTTAATTTATTCTTATTTTGTGTTATTCATATTTAATTTTGAGTGTCAGGCATTGCCTAATCTACATAATAATCTAGAATAAAATTGAAACTGATAATGTTTAACAAAACTCAAGGCCTCTTTTCAAATTAAGCATTTCTCATGGGAGCGGAAGGACACTATTATCAATTCTCAGTTTCATAAAGAGAATGCAGTCAGCCCCATCTTAACCTTGAAGATAATGTTGCATGGTAGACAGATCTCCTTTGCAGTAGATGCAAGGCCAAACTAGAAATACCAACCTGTATGCTCTCCTACATTTGTAGGGAATGATAATCTTGAAACTTTGCTTGGTTAAACCAACAGAGATCCATAAGGATCTGAAAGCTGCCCTTTTTTTAGAGCTTGTGATGTGGTCACGAAAGGTGAAAACGTTCTTACATGACTCTCAGATATCTGTATCACAGCTGTCTACACCTGAGGTGGTCATCCTTCAGTGAACAGAAATGGGGCACTAGGTCTCATCCTGAAGTAGGCAGAGCAGATGAATCATGCACTAGAAATGCCCTTTCTCTCCATTGACCATAGTGGAGTACAAGTACGATGACATCAGATGTAGACATCTACCTTATAGACATGTAAAGTTACATGAGACAAATCCCAGGCACAATCACCTTTATCAGCCCTTTGCCATGGCAAAGGCCTGGTGTCGCTTTTCTCTCCTGCTCTCTGCCTAGAGCAGCCAACAGTTTTGTCTCTTGATTTTTGAAATGCTCTCATTTAATCAATGTCACTGGGCTCAGATTAGAAATATGTGAGTGAAATATAATTGTGTGGGCTAGAAAGAGAGTCAAAAGAGATGAACTGAAGGTCTGTCCTGGCCTTAGACTTAAAGAAACTGAACCTGAGCCAAATGTTGTATGGAGCTGTTATCGGTAACATAATCTGAATGAAGTCTTGATCCAAACCATTCAGGGGAGCCCAAAACCCTGGGCTCAGCTTTTTATTCAGTAATTATTGATGTGGTCTCAATATTCAGTATCGGAGCAAACTAATTTGCAGGCCTAATCTCCCTACATCTGGAAATGAATTAAAAACAATTCCTATTTACTTATACATGATAATTAATCTTACTGGATTAGGAGGACTTGATGCCTTAAGTGCTTCACTGGGGAGATTCCTCTGTGTTTTATGGACATTTAACATTAGAACTGGGTGGAAACTAGAGTTTTTTCCATGTTAAAATTTTCCAAATGTTTGTTGCAAAATGATCTGACAAACAAAAAATTGTAATGTTGAGCAAAAACCACTCCGAACTGAATCATTACTGGATTTGAGGCTTTCTCACTGAAATATTGAAAACTTTCACCAAATAGCTGCTGCATGAAAATGTGCAAATCCAGTCTTCAATCAGGTAATGTTGTCTACATTTATATCATGATAGTAATATTTGGGACAATTGACTGAGGCTAATAACCTACGTAGTCAGGCCTGTGATATCAGCTGCTAGAGAAAGAGAATTGGAAAAGTTTCCTTTTTTCTTTGGTTGTTAAAACTTGCAATCTTCCATAAGACAATTACATGGTCCAAAGTAAAGAATGAAATTATAACCAAATCTGGATGGTTTCCAGCATCCAGAACTGGTTCCTTTCTGTCTAGCCTAATCCCCTTTCGGTTACACTGATAGGGAAAGTGCTGGTATGCAACAAAACTGGCAATCCCATACTGTGTGCCTTCAGCCAAATATTGCAGAGTTTAACTGTGATATCCATAATGGTCACAGAAGCAGGTGAGAAAGATGGGAGGAATGAGCTGTGTCCAGCATTTGCGATATTGTTGCATGGAAAACTGGGGCCATTTGGCTCATAGTCACTGCTGTTTGTCCAGTGTTACACAAGTCGTAACGCAAGCCAGCATAAGAACATAGTATTGGCCTGTTTAATACAAAAGAAAAAAAACTATAATAGCCACATGTATAACGATTCCTGCTGATCAGGAACTTTCACCGGAATTGGGACAGTTGCATTTTAATTGACTTTTTCCCCAACAGCATTGCATTGGGAAATCAACTGTGATATACTTGTAGCAAGGTGGAAAACAGTTGAACCCTTGTCAGATTTCTGTAGAGATGGTATTTATTTGCTGTGGTGTTCTCTTTGGCTAGATTCAAACTCAAGTTCTGTAGATTACAGGGAAAATCTTTGGAGCCTCAGATGGATTTTATACTGACTAAATTTAGAAATATTAGCAATTAAACCTGAAGCTGGGTTCCTTTTCCTTGGCATTCCTATGAAATGTTGCATTGAGGAGAGAAGAGGGTGAAAATAAGGGCTGGTGGACTAAGGAGAAGGATAAAAGATTCATGAATATTTCTGCTAATAAAAAGTGCTGAGCTTGGCCTGTTTGATTCATGGGGTCATACAATGCATTATTTTTGAATATTCAGATGACCTCCAGGAATTTGTAAAGCTTTCATAAAAATAGAGAATTCCTTGATATTTCAGCCGAAAGCATGCTTTTAAAGAGCACCCAGCAGCTTCAAACAGAACTTAATTCCAGTTCTAGAGAAAATATTGTTTCTTCCAGCATTAAAAACATAGGCCATACTAACGGAGTAGTTACAATTTCTTTGTTCTTTCCCGGGAGAAAGTGCAACCACTTAATTTCTTTGGAGGATGTTCAGTATTTATTATCCATCATTCATTAAAAAATTCGTTGTAGGCATCTAAGGAGAAGGCAGAAGTGATACCATATGAGCCGGATAGGCAGTCACATCACTGACTCCACCAATAGCCACAGACAAAATGGTTTTGAATGCCCCATCACCTGCATATTATTTCTGCCAAGTTTTCATGAATATTTCTGAATAACAAAAGCATTAGTAGAAAATCCAAATCTGTTTTCAAGCTGTTGTGCAGTGAAAATAAAAAAGAAAAAAATAATGACAAATATTACTGGAAATAAGGAATGAAAGGAGGAGGAAATCCTGGCCTGGTTGCCTGTCATGTAACTTTGTGAAATACTTTTGCTGGTTTTAGGTCTTCAAGCCAAATTCAGGCTCTGAACAAAACCCAGCCCTGTCAAGCAAAGTGCTTCCTAGCTGCAAGAATGGCGACCATTCCCGCAAACAAAGAGAGAGGAAAACATGTAAATTTAAACAAATTCACGGTTCTTTTTCCCTAGAAAAAAAGCTTTCATGTTATTCGAAATAGCCAGACTGCTAGAGTAATGTTCTTACATATAAATGGAAATCCTTTTTGATATTTGCACTTCTGATTTCTCCACTTTCTTTAATCTCTGCTTTCAAATTAATAGACAATAACATCAGATTCCTTCCTTGGCTCACTCAGCACTTGTGCATATTTACCCAAGTGTCTAGAGTGGAGATTGTACACATATCTCTAATCCACCTGCCTATGTTAGTTAAAAGCCCAGATAAAATCAGCAGCACTTAAATCTTAACCTTTTAAGTCTGAAATGTTTTTAAAGTCTGGGCTCATGGCAACTCCACTGAAGGGGGGGGGGGTGAGAGGTGGAAGTTGAATGTAAAACATTTCACAGCTTGAACTATTGTTTCTTTCCAGTGGAGACTAAAATCTCAGGAGTCGCGCAAGAGTGTTACTCTGAGAACATTAGTAATGCTGACCAGCTCATAAAGTTTGCAGCCGTGTTGAGTGCTCCTAGCCTCCTAGAGTCAACTTCATTTTCCGTCCCGTCAATATACTGCTCCTGAAAACCCCAGCAAGCAAAAGAGAGTGTGAGCTGTGATATCTGGCACTCTCCTTCCCTGTCTTTGCCTTTTGTTTCAGTGTTTGGCTCTAGACTCTTTAGAGGCCACTGAGTGATTTAACACCTGGATGGCCCCAGGACAGCAAAGATACTCTAACAGAATGTTGTGCTCCCTTCTTCCTTAAATAGTGTCAAGTCTCTTGTTGGCTTCCCTCAGGAGCTGGGCCTGAGTGAACAGATGCACCTATTCCTTGGAGAATGAATAGTTTGTTTATGTAGAAGAGATGAATGGGGCAGTAAGGCCGTCTAGGTCAGTTATTTAGCATGAAAAAAGCCATCAGGATCACCCTGCTGTATTGCCCAAGGAAGCTGGGATCAGCTGAGTACAAAGGTGTACACACATCCTTCTCCTCCAGCGCTCCTCAGGGAGCACTTTAATTAGGAAGGAAGGCAAACTACTTGGGATGCTATGTATGGAGGTATGGGGACAGGCAGTCCCAACCACGACTGCTGCCTGAGCAGAGCAGGGGATGGCACTGCAATCTGTGGGTGTTCGCCAGGCATCTCTTCAATCCGTTACACTTCTCCCTGAGTCACACATCTCTTACATCTGAGTCCAAGCATTAAGGATTTTTTTTTTTTTTTTTTGTTTACTCCCAAGCTGACACCGGGGCAAAGGGCTAGCTGGGCACATGGATGGGGAAAGTATGTGTGCATCTTTCTTTTTGCCCGTCTCTTTTTCTCTCAATCTACCCTCAACAAGGGTGCCTATAGAATATAGCATAATGCTGCATTGTTTGGTTAGGGATTTAATTTCACTCCATCACAAGCTACCATCGGAGCCCCTGTCATTGCAATTTGTCACACTTTTTTGTGTGCTATATCTCACTGAAGTCACATCTCCTCCTCAGCCCATTGCATAATCTCCTAGTCTGGAACAAAGCTCTCCAACATAATGAAAGAGGTGAAATCAGGAAAGGGAAAGTCAATGGTTACTGTTATCACCATAGAACTCGCTCCCACTGGCTCTGCAGGTTTGGTCACACCACGCAAAGAAGAGTAAGAAGGACATGCTGTGTGTGTGTGTTTTTTTTTTAAGCCCATTTATTGAACCTACAGGCAGCACCATTGGCTGCTGAGAGATGTAATCCTGTTCCCTCCTGCAGACCACCAGCCATCAAGAGGCTGCGGGATGTCCCACTGGCCCACCAGGGAGTTGAGAGCCTCCAAAATAGATATCACAGGGAAAGGAGTGGAGAAATCAGTTTGCTTTAAAGGAGGGGATTGACTCCCGTCTCAGGCTAAACCCACAATAACGTTGTGCTTAGGAAAAATACCCTAAACAGTCAGAACGAAGACAGAATAGCATGCTTTAAAAGAAAAATGAACATCTGCCAAAATAAACAGGATTATGTTTTCTATAGGAGGGTGGTCAAGGACTGTTATGTGTTGAAGGCTGCATTTCAAAACGTAAACTGACTGCTTAAAGCTTATGGGGAATGATACGGTAATTCACAAGGCTGCCCATGTGCTCAAGGCTATACGCTTTGCTGCACTGCTTCAACAAGGGCTTCAGTTTCTTCCCTGTATTGCTCCTGGGGCACTCTAACGATGTGTTCGTGTTCTCAATTAAAAAAACAGAAACCTGAATGAATTTGAGATTCACTTACCATGACATCATCATAAATGGCATGTTGATCCTGAAAAGGCAACACACACTCAAGAAACGGGCTTCATTAAGTCCTCTGTGGATGTTGCTATTGCTATCATTATCCTGTGGAAGGGAAGAGAGCAGCCCGAGATAGATAGCTAATTCACAGGACAATATTATTTTTGTTCTTCATTCCTGTTGTTGCCTCTCTGCCTGCTCAGAACTTGTATAAAATCTGGTCACTCTTCCTCAGGGGCTGATTTATAGATCTGGGCTCTCAGATTTGAAATATCCAGGAAAACACTTTACCAGGCTGGAGTTCACAGGCAAAACCCACTGATTTGCAGTTGCAGCTTACCGAATCTGGTAACAGAATTATTTTCAAAATGTGTTTTGAGGGCTACTTAAGAAATGTAAATAATGTCCTCTATGAGGAATTTCAAGTTATCTAAGAGGGACAAAAGAAAAGAAAAATCTGAAACACAAAATATTTGTGGCCTTGGGTGAGATCTTATATTCTAATTTCTGCTAAAGGTTATTTTTTTTTTCCAACTGGAATATTGCATTTCGGTTGAAACTTTGCACTGAAAAGCCCCCAATTTTTGATCAGTTCTGAACACTGTCCTTTCACATTAAATAAAGAGAAAGTATAAAGTATTCACAAGACATGTATCAATTTGACATCAGTGTAACATTTCTTAAGTGGCTCATTCAGGAGTGAAGCCCATGACTAACAGGCAAATGGCAGCGAGATACAAGGAAAGATGGTTTTACAAAGGAGAGCAATAAGAAAGGAAAATGTTACACTGTTTCCACCGTGTGTTTTATAAGGAAGATCAGGGTAACAATGAGTCACTATGGAAAGGATTTATTGGGCTATGGAGCTAAAAGTCTGTAAAGATTAAAATTCTGATGGGGTTTGGATGGGGAATTGTTTCTGAGTTTAGTTTTATCCAGCACACTGTCCAAGTTATTAATCCCCTTGTGTTTTCTAAGCTGGGTAACTCGTTGTCGATATGCTCCCTGGGCCAATTTCAAGCATGCCGGCCCACAGCCTGGTGTAATATTTCTTCAGGCGAATCACTGGGTGGTCTTGTCTTGTCTTGTGAAGAGTGAGAAGCAGATAGCAGGAGACTTTCAAGATTGCTGTTGCAGGCATCAGTCTTTGAGTGGAAAATAATCCACCTGGAAGGACACTGCCTTTGCAAAGAGGGGTGGCCAGCGCGCCGATTGGGAGATAAGTTACACGCTGAAATGCTGGCGGCGAAGGTGCAATTTGTCAGTGAGAGGCGAGGCTGCCGGTTCAGGCTCTCTGGTGTCTGTTAGCATCTGCTGCTCGCATCCACTTGCAGCTTCTCAGGAACCGCTGAGCACTAGGAAGCAGCACACTTCACTGCCGCCTGAGAGCAGGTGACTGGCATCAGCCTTCAGTTAACCCTCCTGACAAAACCCAGAGACGTGTTGACTAGCTGCAGAAAGCGTCTAGTGTCCAGCTTTCCTCGGTGATGGCCGTATGATCTCTTGCAGCATAGGACACAAAAGAAGGCAAATTGGGACAAGCCCAAATGAAAAAAAGTAGGCAGGGGAAGCACATTGTGATAGTCTCATCTCTAGAGCTGCCATCAACAGCTTTTTCCTCGTATCGTGGATGCTGAGATACTCTTGGAGGAAGAAGATATGGCTTGAAAGAGAAGCAAAGAGTTTAGTTTGGGCAGTTTGTTCCTACAGGCAGCATTTACCTCTTGTGAATGCTGTCAGAGAGGGCGAGATGCCAGTGGGCAGCAGGGAGGAGCACTGACCCAACATCTCCTGTGTGACTGTGCAGAAGCCAGCAGAGCCCCTTCGTGCTAATCCTGTGGTGCCTCTGAACTGCTGAGGAGGCTGATCTCAAGTCTTGCCCCTAAAGACAACTGCTCCAGGTCAGATTCACTGTAGCTGGAAGTTTTTGCAAGTATGTTCCCCCCTGGTGTTGTGTAAACCGGGTGAGAATATCATGTTTCATGGAGAAAAAGAATGATATTATCACTAGGCATTAGATTTAACAGAGAGGAATTTGGTGAATTTGTCACTCCCCTGCATAGTTCCTCTGTTTTTGCTTTTGTTATAGCAGTTTACATAGGGTAAGGAGAAAGGATGGAGCTAAAATCCTTTTTTGTTTTTGAAAACATTTTTTAAAAGGAAAGGGGTCAAGAAGTTCATAGCTCGAGCTTGATTTGAATAAAGCAGCCTACTGTCTGAATTTATCCAAATTACCCATACTTGGGACAATGAGTCATGAGATTTATAACACTTCTATTCCTCATACCAGCTGGAACTACCACTAGAACATTTTTGTGTGCTGGTCTGGCATTCCCAGTTCTGATCCCATCTGGAGCGAGTGAGTAAAATGTACCTGAGTGGGAAACACTTAGCTGGACTTTTCAAAACACTGAACTACATCATCTGAGATCGAGACCTAAGGGTTCATGTGATCAGGCCTAGGCTTGAAGAGCAATTTTGTATTTACCGCAATAAAGGCAGTCTTGGACTACCATGATAAAGGTACCAGAGGAGACATACCATTTGCCCTAGAACTCAAAGGCTGGAGAAAACTTCTTTAAGTTTTTTATGAGACTGAGCACGTGCCTGAACACCTTTATTACTTATCCTTGGTTTTGGTGTAGCTTGCATGAAAGATGCATGGATCTTCAGAAAAAAAAGTTGCTTTTTTTAATTCTTGTTATGCATGTGCATTAACCTCAATCTACTGCTATAAATTAGGCAGCCTGACAAACAGTATCACTAGTTATAGCCCTTCAAAGCCTGCTTACAAATTAGAATAGCATAGGTTATTCTACCATGCTCACCTCCAACAATTCCAACCTGTTAGAACTCTTGTCACCATGGAGAATTCTCTATTAGCTTGTTAGGGCCAAACACCATTTTTTGGTATTGCCTGGGTAGTACTAAATAACCAGAAGAAATGGAAAAAAATCTAGGCCTTTACTACAGAATGATCTCCAAACCAATTTGAAAAATCACATCAAAGAGAAAGGTTGAGGCCTGATTAATAAGGATCTGGTAATGGGTGTTGCATAGCTTTGAAAACAACTTGCTGCTTCTGTGTAACAGCATCACTCTACCTTCATCTGGATAGGCAGGTGGAAATGGCTTGAACTGAGCTTCAAGGGATACACTCCATAAAATGAAGAGAGGCAGAAAACTCTACTGCCAATCAGCAGATCTTCACAACGACATAATCTGTTTCTATTTCTAGATGTTTTATGTAGTGATAATGATGAGGATTTTCTTGAAGTTTTGCTCAGGAGCTTGGTTGGGTCCTAATGCCACTAAATTCTTGTCATAGGATTTTAGGATATGGATTCACGCTCTGCAAAAAGCAGCTGATATGAACTAGGCAAATCACTTCTGATCAGGTTTTCAGTAGTTCTTCGCAAGTTCTTAGAAGTGCTTAAGCAGGTTAAGTGCCCAAATCCTATTAATTTAGTTTTGAAAAGCTGGCCTTTAGTCTCTCTAGCACATATTTTCATCGGTATTTATGATCCCAACTACCCCTGAGGATTTCCCTCTCTGCACCCTCAGCAAAAGATGGAAAATAGCACTACCCTATCTACCAGGGATGCTGGGGGGATATGTACATTAAAGATTACACAGAAGTCATTTAGGCTGGTTGATCTCACAGATGTCTTTACATGGCCTGATTCTCTTTCCATGAACTCATTTGAAATAAATGGAAATGCAGTGATAATAAAACTGGTGTGATCAGAGAATGAATCTTATAATGTGATATGCTGTTCAGAGGCTGAATGGATGCAGAAGCTGAGTGTACTTCTTATTCAGAGAGGGCTTGTTTCTGTTAGATGAGTGTGGAGGTACGTATAGGGTGGAAGCCCTTCTTCCCACTCTCCAGCCGTGACTGAGGGGACAAAATGAAAGCTGTTTTTTGCAGAAGCCCTTCTACTTCTAAAGCCACTAGCTAAACCAGCTGAAATATCAGAATTAATCTGATATTCATCTTACCTACCCCTTTATTTTTGAGGCAAAATCAGCACAAACAATTTGGTTCTGAAAGATAGGAATTTACACTCCAGCAAATAGCTGAACATTAATGACGTTCAGCCTGTATGGAAGCATATATTTTATAGGAAACCACATTGGTTATGCTTGAGAAATCTTTCTAGGACAGCCATTGCCCTGAGACTTATGCATCTGCATAAAGTCTACTACATTAGAAACTGAACAGAATGGCCCGTCTCTCCCACGGTCTGAAGTTAACACTTTTCCTTTTGTCTGGGGCACCCTTTTCTAAACTTGAAATCCAATTGGCCAACAATTAAAGCCAATTAGCACGTGAGGAAAATAAACTGCAGACCCCACTTCTATGTATTTCACGGGCTGTTAGAAAGCCTAGTTAGCTCAAGGCATTAGCATAGTTCAGTATCGGTCAAGGCACACAGCAGAGACTAGTTGGCTTAAAGTATTAGACGACTGCGATAGCGTCCTGGCTGAGCGGCAGTGTTATTCTGGGCTCACAGCTGCCAAACATTCTTGACAGGAGATGAGGCAGATGTCCAAGGACAATCAAAGAGAGAAGAAAGTTTAAGCCAACGTTTGCCTATCTCATATTCTCTACTTGATCCTCTCCTCAAAGACAAGGCACAGCTGTTGCACTTCAAGGTCTATCTGGCTGAACCCTGCAACTCCTCCCTTTCTCCCTCCTGGCCTGCCTGAGCTTTCTGTGTGTTGGACTTTGGCAACCTACCAGACCTCATTAACTCCTAACAGGACAATTCATGACATTAAATGGATCTTATTTAATCTTTTTGTATGTGTGCGAGTATCTGAGAACAATTCTGCCGCATACTAATTGCATGAAAATGTGGCGGATTATAGTTATGTGAGTATTGCCCACCAGTCTACGAGGATCACCCTGGGCCACAAGAACAAGCACTGTAACATTAACAAGGTGATTTGTTATAGATGCGATGGCAAAGGTGATACAGAAAACAGCAGACAAAAGTGTTTCACAGACAAAGGCATCAAGAGGTTCGGCCATTTTGCTCTCACTGATGAATAAAAATACAAGAACCATTGTGATAATGAACACAGTGAATGACGGCAGGTGTATTAGTAAGAACAGAGGTGTCATATCTATAGCTCCCAGTCCATCACAACAATTTATCCCGCTCAGAGCCTGCTCTCTGTAGCCCTCTTTTCTGGTTGGTATTTTGATTTGGGCAGGGAGTGAGCTCTTAGCCAGATTTTGTGATGCTCAGGTCAATTCCTGCTGCTTTTATTTTCCTGATTCCCACAGCAACTCCTATCTCACATGATGTGGGACATGCATCTAACATGTGGCCATATGAGATGGGGATGCCTCTAGTTCAATCCCATAATAGCCATGTGATAAAGGAAGGGCCAGTGTGAATAGCCTTTAAATGCCTCCTTAAGGGAATATGTAGCATTTTAGGACCTCAAAATTGGGTGTCACTGACCTACAAGAATAGGCTAGGACATGGAAAACTTGGTCTTTGCCACTAGTTTACTCTGTAGCCTTCAGCAAATCATTTACTTTCTTCATGGTTTATTCTGAGCCACTACGTGGGAATAATAACATGTAGCTACATTTCAAAAGCACTGCAAGACTGTCAGAGGAAAAGAATTGGCTAACTTCAAAGTAGTACTATTATTAACTGCATACAGAGCTGTGGAAAAGATGTAGCTGGCCAGTTTAATTCAAGTAGCCAGCTGAGGTTCCCAGTCCAAAAATATAGAGAGTTTGTTTTAGATTTTCCAAATGTTAGATGAAACAATGCAAGTTTCTCAAAGAAAGATATCTTCACGTTTTAAGTTTTTTGAAGTTTTTGCATATGGACATTTTTTGCACAGGCAGAGTTGCAACCATGTGCAAATAGAGGCTAAGATTAAGGCATATGTTCCCCAAAATAAAACTGCAATGAGTTGGGATGAGCAATCCTACAGTAAGAAACATTTGTATGTCCATAATGGGGCAATTCTCCTTCTTCCTCAAATTTAGTAAAGAATTACAATTCTGGACATCCAGCAGTTGTAGAAAACGTGTTACTTACCTATTATTCGTTCTACCTAGTATTATTACTCCCTTCTGCGCTTCACCCATTGATTTGTTTCATTCATCCTTTGTAGTTCGTTTTCAGCATCGTGAACCATACACGCAGGCACAGCTGCAGACACACTGAGGCCACCACATGCTTGAAGTTTAGAAGTGCTGTTCTGATACGAGCAATATATGCTTTCCACGAGGTACAGGCACATGACCGAGATGGTCCAATTACTGTGGCTCCACCAGCTACCACCCATCGACTGAGCCACAGCAACCACGTGCACATTCTTAAAGTACCACAACTTGTAAGTTAACACATTTCCTTAGACCATGAAAGCAGTTCCCACGCCTCGACTGGTAGGCAGTAACTGGTTAAATTGTGGTAAGTGGATCACTTTCAGTTGTGTGACTATATTCATAACATAATCTGGGATTTCAAAGGAGCCTTGGGCAATCAGCATCTCCCACTGCTTTACTGTGGGCTTTGCGTGTCTCCATCCCTTAGGGTCCCAGTTATAATTCCTAGAATAAAATAATGTCAAAAACTATTTTGACTGTCTCCTAAATGTAATAAAAAACTATCCCTGAAGAGTCATCAGTGCCCGGTCTCTGTGTGCCAAATTTAATTTTCTGTGTTGGGAGGAGGGGAATGAAAACAAACAACCCCTTAAACAGTGACATTGGGATCTCAATGTGCTGTGCCTCCCAAGCCATCCAAAATCTAACAGAAAAGGATGCAAAGCATTCCCAAATGCCTTCTCTTCATTTCTTTTCTCACAGCAACTCTGATGGACTAAAGCCTTTGGCTGAGAACAAGCTCATGACCACAGTAACAATTTAGCTGGTCTTTCTCACTCCAGCAGCCCTTCTCCATGTCCCTGCAACCCCCGTGCTTGCAGCAGTTTGGATTTTTTATGGCTAGATGTCTCCGAAAGAGCAGTGCAGCTTCTGCATCTGTTTATCAAGGAGTTGATGGTCTATCTCGAGCTCATCAGGAGCTTAAGCGACAAACGGGAGGAAACCTGTGTGAAGAAGGGCCTTGTTTGTCAGGGTTTTAGGGGCCAAGCAGGACTGCAGTTTGCCGTGTGCTGCTGTGGTACAGGACAGAGGATGTCAGACATCAGTGTGACCTCCCTGGGAAGCAGCAGGGGCTGTTGCATGCTCAGGGTGCCAGGAAAAATAAAAAAAAGCATCAGGAAAGCTCAGGAATTAAGGGCAACAAGAGCAGCACTGCAATAAAACCGATGCATGTGCTACCCTGGTAATCAGGCTGGAAGAATTTAAGTGCAACATTTTTGTACAACTTTCTGCTGGCGGAGGGAAGACTGGCTTCACAGTTACTGCCACTCTTTGCACAAGGCTAAGAAGAATTTGGCAGATGAAGCCCCATCCTCTCACATTCATTAAAAACCCCATTTATTCCATGTGATTTAGTGCTATGAGACATATTAGGAAGCAGCAGCTAACTAGTATTTGAAAAGTTGCTTAGGTCTATGCTGCTAAAGATATTTAGGCACCTAAGCTGCTTCAGAAAGATTTTTCAAAAATGCCAAGATGATTCATTCCTATTAATTTCAGTAAGAGGCAGTTAAATGGTGCATTTATTTGTCAGTGCCTTACTGCTTAAAAATTGGATGGTGCTGACTCCAAAGATTTAGGAGCCCTGGATCTTCACCAGAGCCAAAATCCCATGGACAAATGATCATTTTCCCTTTTCAAAACTCCCTGTATTTCTGTGGCCGTTTCCTCTGTCTATCCAGGTCTACTTTCTCTTACTGTTTCCACTTTGAAGGCTGGTGTATTTCAGCGCTTCAGGGATTTGCTGTAGACGTATGGCCAGACCACACTTAAGGCCTTTTAAATGTAAAATAAAAGGTGAAGCTGAAGTCACCCTGTGGCTTCGTGTCCACCATCCCTCAGCCCAGGTGTGAATCCTTGTGCATCCTTATCAATCCTTACAGCAAGGGTGGCCTGATGAGGTGCTGATTTTGATGACACACATTTGAAGAAGTAAAAATGAAATACTGTCACTTTTTACACTCAGATAGAGTTCCTGTGGTTACCTGAATTATATTTCCTGGTGCTTTTTGGGCTGCGCTTTCAAGGCATGAGCAAGCATCTAGTGAGCAGGGATGGCTCTGGAAGGGGCAGAGCTCCGCATACACCATGTGGGAAAGCGGAAAGGATCAGAAGAAATCTCAGCTGCTGGCTTGGCTGGGAAACATTGGTTAGGGGCTACGATTCTCTCTGTCTCTAGAGAATGTCCCAGGGCTGGCAGCCAGCAGCCTGGGGTGGGGAGCCACTACGCTGTGTCACTCTTTCCTTGTGAGGGCATGACATGAAGTCAATGCTTTCTGCGCCCGAGAGGAGGAAAACACGGTGGCAGTCGCTGCAGGAGGGCATGCATCCTGGTCCACCGGCAGAGAGGCTGTCTCAGGTGTCTGTCTTCTCTGCAGAGACAGCGGGGAAGGCAGCCAGGGGTGGATCAGACCTGCATTTGGTTGCACAGAGTCAGTCAAGCAGAGCGAAACACAAGGAAAATCTTTCTTCAGGTCCCCAGCTGAGTTTGCCCTGACACTACCCCGCCTTGTTTGAGGGAGGCAAGAGTCTGGTTACTACGAGCACTTTTTGTTCATTAAACTTGAGCTGCAAGAACTAATTTGCCTTTTGGGCAAGCTTGCTGAATACAAAGCCGTGTCTTGTCCCGCTCGCACGACCTGTCTGTGCGGGCGCTCACCCAGCGCGCCAGGCACGGGCAGCGCTTCCAGCACTTCGCAGGTGGCAACAGCATCGCCTTGGCTGGTGAGCAAAGCGGGATCCCGATTTTCCTGGCCTGGTGCAAGAGCTTTTATTTGAAATACAGCAGCGCTTCGCGTTTGCATTGCTATCGTCTCCCTCACCTGAATCTTGCTGGCGCCGACGTGGGTTGCAATGAAGCTCGGCACGTTTTATCATGAAAGTCCTGCTGCTCCTTTCAAAGGGCAAGCCTTGGGATGACCCTTCCTGAGGAAGCGAAGCGCCCTGCAGAGCCGCCTCCATAAGGGCTTGCACCTACCACGGCGGTCAGAGTTCAGCAGCTAAAACCACTTTTGCTGGGGAGGCAGATCTCGGGCAGACCCATCCTTTTAAACCCAGATGGCAATAACTTCGAGACCAACATCTCTTGCTGCCCCGTGGAGTAAGAGCAAAGGGAAGTTTACAAAAGGCCCATATGTGGCTGAGTCATTTTAAGCAGCTCAGGTACAGACACACCTCTTCCTTATCCAGAAACCTCCTCGGGGGAAGAAAGAAAGACATATGTTTGGCCTCTGCAACAAGGTCTTATCTTGGCAGGAGAAAGCTATTGATGTTCATGTTTCACATTTCTGGCACCCAAAACAGGTTCTGATGTTTAAAATGAGGCAGCGGTGGAACCTGTTTTAAATATGTAACAGTCTCGGAAAGGGGCAGTCTAATCACTTCATTATCCAACACAGCAGAAAATGGTTTGAAACCCAAACTTGGAAGAGGGGGGCTTAAAGGAACCTTCCACAACAAGACATTGCCAGCATTAACCCTGGTATTTATTGCTCATTTTAACTATGGTGCACAGCAAGCATTTTCTCAGCCTTACATTGCAAGAATATATAATTCATATGCTTAATATTTAGCCTCGGCTCTCCTTGCATATGTTACAGTGCTGGAGACTATTTGTATGTTTGCTATATATCAGTTGACACCTCTGTAAAATCTTTATATTGAATGCCTTTGGCAACTATATGCCAAATAATAGCATTACCATTTGTAATTTTCTTAGCTGCAGCTTTCCTCTAAGCTTTGCTCTAT
This sequence comes from Nyctibius grandis, assembly GCF_013368605.1. Classification (NCBI taxonomy): domain Eukaryota; kingdom Metazoa; phylum Chordata; class Aves; order Nyctibiiformes; family Nyctibiidae; genus Nyctibius; species Nyctibius grandis. The sequence continues at coordinate 21,830,261 of NC_090668.1, read as the reverse complement.
GCATTACAAGTAGGAAGGATTTAAAGAGCTTTATTGGTTCTCAAGTCTTCCTAATGACCTTTCCTCGCTTTTGTAAGTCAAAATAACTTTTTTTTTTCTTTTCTCCTTGTGCATTTTCAAGTAAAACTGCAAGAGCTCCTAAGCAAATAAGTAAAAGAAGTAGATAACCACTGCCTCTGCCCCCGCTTTAACTCTCTGTTCCTCCTCTCTTACTTCCCAACCAGAGTCCCCTGGTGTCACCCGCAGATTTTGTTGACTCTTGTCTTGCAGATGCTTTTCTTCCCTCACTCTTGCCTTCAGATCTGCTCATTATATTAGCTATGCTGGAAAAAGAAATAGAAAAGACCCCGGTGAAAGATCAGGGCCTAGCGGTGCTAAGCACTGTACAAATAACACAAAGGCTGTCCTTGCTTCAGGACTCGCTGTGTAGGATTTAGACAATATGCCACTGGGGAATAAATCAATAAATTGGAAGGAGAGGAGATATGTCTATACCAGTTAATGATTATGTGGAATTTCAATAGCCATAATATTTGCTGCTTTTATAAATTCTGCTTGTTTTCACCTAAAACATCTCAACTCTTCCCTGAATCACAGGCTTTTGTTTTCTCTGTCCTTTGCAGTGTCTTGTCCACGTTGAGCTGTGAACTTCTCAGAACTGGGACTGTATGCTATTCTTGTTTAGTTAGCACCAGGTACGTTTACAGGCTTGTATATTTGCTTAATAAAAATAAATAACCAACAGAAGTTCCAAGCTCAGAATTACTCCACACACAGCATTTTCCTTATTGCTTTGTCTTGTGGAAAACAAAGTACATTTTATCCTACGTTTATCATGTAGCTTATGTGGTACTTTTCATTTTGATGTATGGTACACTTTCTAATGTGTCTCCCTTCGAGTCTCTTTATTACTAAAGTGTTTCGGTGGAAAAGTATATTACAAACAAATAAATAACGTTCAACTACTGTCACTAGACTAGCAAGAGAGCCACAGGCTCAAGATAGTTGGATCCATTCACTACAAAGCCCTATTCAGGAATTTCTGACTTTTTATTTTAATGAATGTCTCTCACAGCTTTGTCTTAGCAAATTTTGCTCTCCAGCTCTTCTTCTCATATATCCCTCCAAAGGGATATTTGAGCTGGTTCAATGCATCTCAGAAGCAAAAGAAAAACCCAGTTTAGTTTCTCACAAATGAAAGGCTGGATCTTGGTGAGGGGAGGGGAAAGGAGAAAATGCAGAGAGGCAGCTGATGAAAGCTGGGCTCTTGGCTTAAGTTTCTTGCTACTTTTTCAGGGAGGGATGGGAACAGCGACTACTGCTGCTGCAGTGGGCTACTTTTTACCCTCATGATAGCTTCCAGTCCAGACACCAACATCTCCCCTGGTCACATCAGCAATGAGCATGACTTTCTAGGGCTCTGAAGGCAAAACAGCCTTCAGTCATGGTGCTGGTTGGTACCTTAGACCAGGCTCAGCCTGTACTGAGTTAGTGCTACAGAAACCCAGATTCAGCCTAGGTTTTGAAACAAGCTAAGATAAGAAATAAGAATTTGGAAATCAATGCAGTTGTGGAGTGTGGATTGTTGGTCATGGGGAGCTGGACAGACAGCTGTGACTGGTGTTACTTGAAGTCTGGTTGGGGCATGATGATAAGATGACTACTGCTAGCCCCTACCTAGGAAAGCCAATGAGACCAAATTTAAATGCATGAAACTTTCTTTGTTCAGCTAGGAAAGAGAGAAAGGCAAAATCATGGTGTAAAAATAGCACCTGCAAACCTTCATTAGTACCACAAACCTGTTCTTGGTAACTTAATGGGCATGGGCAGGAGGGTGCAGGCTGCCAGCACTGCTCCAAACACAAGCAAGCTCTGTATTCAATAAAGAAAGGATCCCACGCCACCCCCTGCTCTCCACCATCACCTTCCCTCTCTAAAGCCACGAATGTGCCTGAGGTTGTTTTACACGGGCTGGGCTGTACATGCAAAACTCTGCGACAAGCCTATTAAAAGTGTGTTAAATTACAATACCCCTGTTTAGACTTCTTCACGAAGATGTGGACACTAATTTATGGCAGCTGCTGGATGACAAACCTATAGATGAACTGAGGAAGTAAAGGAACTACGCAAAGGAAAATGGAGAGTATGGCACGGTAATTCCTTTGGGCAGGCCTGAAGCCTAGGAATGTTTGTTAGTTTGTTTGTTTTTGAGCACTTTCCATGAAAATACGGTTAGAAAATAATTCTTTTAGCTATGTTCTTTCTGCTCCCTGCCCCAGCCCAATTGTGTGAAAAAGCAGCTTTGCCATAAACAGATTTTACTATATCAGAGTCAAATTTTACTACATCATTATAGGAGTGTTCCACTGGGTAATATGACTGGCCGCCCTATCAGAAGACCAGTGCTAATGCTGTAGTGAAAACATGCCATCACATTTCCCCAATAAAAACTTTTATTGTGTCCCAGTGCACATTAAAAACAACACTAACTGCATTAATACATTGTAATTTACTTTTGTATTATGGAGCAAATGACAAACCTAGTGCTAATGAGGTCATATTTTCCATTACCCCAGTGCAAACCCTTGGTTAATCCAGTCCTTGGAGATTTCCATTTGGAACTCAGGCACACTTGTGTGTGCACATGCATGCACGGACACACACACTGTGCGTGTGCTGGTAAGGGATGCTTCCATTGTCTTTTTGCTGAATGTGGTGACAGAATATGATTTTATTTTAAATTGCTGCTTTTGAAACAAACATGTATTTTTAATTGCTCTGACAAGGCATTCTTTAACCAAAAAACTGTACAAGCATTCCCATCACCAATGGTGTCTCTTACTTGTGAAGTCTCTTTCACACTGTGGTGAACAGAAATGCAATTCTTCTGTGCTGCAGAAGATGAGGCTAAACGGACTCTTTAGGGATTGCTTATATTTCAAGTGCAATTATTTAAGAAGCTGTAAGCTTTCCATTTTATTTTGTCATGAGCTGAATGTTAGAAGAAAACTCATTTCTCAGGAGATATGGATGATTCTTTATTTCTAAACTTCCTGTGGTGTTTTCTTAATGATGCTATTAAATGATTAAGCTTTGCTTTTATAAATTAAATCACCAAAATGAAATCATTAAGGCTCTCTCAGTTTTATTAAGCACAGTTATTTGCCATCATGTGTAAATTCACTTAAGTAATCATCTACACTGGCTGCTTTAAAATTGTGTCGGCAGCACCATGGGGAAGTCAGGTCAGCGTGGATGGAGATACCCATCTCTCCTCATTTCAGAAGGCTCAAAATGCACTAATGAGAGCAAAGGATGTGTTTATATGAGAAAGGTAAACCAATGCCAAGGGCTTAGTGAATGACAGATCACACAGCCTTGCACTGCAGCCAGCCTCTGGTAGGGAGTTACTCTACCTCTGGGGCTTACTGCTATGCAAATAGTAACATGGGGTTGCACACAGGTGCAGTCTCTTCCCTCCCAGGCGACACAAAATTGGGGGCTCCGTTGGGTCGCATTAGTTAGCAAATTGCTTTGTCTTTATTTTCCCTCCAGTCTCTTCCCTTCCTTTCTCTCTGTATCTCTTCTCTGCTCTCTGCTATTTGTTCTTGCCACGTTTTAGTCTCTACTCTGCTGATGAATTAGTCTGTTGCTCAGGGAGAAAATTGATCTTCACTCTTACAGTAGTTGCAAGACAAGTTATGCTTAGTTCAGGCTGTGGTATTTTGCTAGCCCACGCTAGAATAAGAAATAGTTGTTACTAAGTATATAGACTTGAACTGCAGCTGCAGAAACTAAACCTGAGACTCTCACTGATATTTACATTTAAAGCTATTCCCTTTAGCTCTTAAAACCACTCTACATTTTTAATGATGTTTTATGAGGGAGGTCTTCTTTCTGGAAAGATTAAAGGGAGAAAGGATGTATGTTCAGTGACTTGGGAACTAGTTTCAGAGAAGAGGGAAAAGTGTATTTCTGTTGTCTTAGACTGTAACCTGTGGATCTTGTAAGGATAGAAGTGGTGAGGCAGCCTCACGTGATGCAAGAATCTTAAGTACTTTTTCACAAATGTGTCTAAGACAAGTAGGAATTATCCATAGGAAAGTAACTAAGGAAGGTGCAGTTTACTGTGCTGCAATGAGATAACTTAATTGTCTTCTCTTAGAACTGTGAAGGGCTGGATTCCTGCCCTGGCTTCACATCAAGCAGGTTTAGTTAATGGTTGTCCCTTCTCTTGTCACTGGAGATGATGGAGATAACAGGGAGACTTGGTAATAGAGTTTGGCATGTGGTCAGTACATAATCACAGGAAGAATGTGCCACTAGAGCAATCAAACCTCTCTCAACCATGGGCAAAGTTTGTGGCTTTTTTTTTTTTTAAACTTACCGAAATTGTGAAATATAAAAATAGGGAATAATCAACAGTAGCTTTTCCCCTCCTCACCCTCATGTTGCAAGCAGTACTGCTGCTGTTCAGTTTCAATCTTCAGCTGGTAAATATTTCCAAACTCCACTCTGTATGATGTCACTTTACCTGCGTGCTGGCAAATAACTAAGGAAGTAAAATATTTCCTGTTATCTGTTTAAAATATTTTCAGAAAACTACAAGTAACCATGATTCTCTGAAAACATCCCTGAGCTGATTGTGTCCACTTGTTTAAATTTTCTATGTCAGAAGGCAGTAAGAACAAAATTGAAGGAATTTCAGAATGAAAAAATCATTCTGAACAAAAAGCCAGTGTTTCAAACCTAGTGAGTACAACTTCTTGTATCCTCAGATTAATTTTTCTGTGGCTCTTCTCTCAGTCAGTAGTTTGACAAACCTGAGAGATGTTTGCAGAATAATTTGTTATTGAGAAACCTGATTATTTTTTCCTCCTGCTGAATCATTTTGTTATTCCTGATGAAGAAATTTTGGGTGTAATGTGCCTCATCACCTTAAGATTCTTCACCTGAGTTTTGCCTGTTTTCCTTCCGAAAGGTGCCTGTTTACTCAGATTTCTCAGGAAGTTAAGCATCCAGAAGTAAATAAATAGCTGTCAGTTGATAGTAATGTTAATAAAAACCAATTTGCATTACATATGCATTTATGTATGCATATATATTTATTTCGTACTTCCATGCTGTTAACACATATCTGCTATAATGTTAAAATACTCTGAAATGTATGAAGTGCTTTTAAATTTGATGTGGAAGCATATTAAAACAAATGAAAGTCAGTAGTAAATCTGGGGCAATATTATTGAAAACCTGATGCTGGTATCTATGTTGTTTGCAGAGAGGCCTTTCTGTCAGATTTAGAATAGTTTTGGCTGAATTTTCAATGAAAGAGTTTAAACTGTAGGAACAATAAATTGTTTGACTTGACAGAAAACATTGTTATACGGACAAATAACTGGCATGCCAGTAAATAAATGGAGCACATTTTCCAAACATCAGTAGATGCCTGGGCAAAAGCCATTTTAACAGGAACAGATTTTTTGTGTGTGTGCAGTGGCTCCTGTATAGTGTTTGCAAAATGTACCCATATGTCTACTCACAAATAATGTTCACCTGTAAGGAAATGCACACCAGGTTTATGGATGCTATTGAGTATTCCCAGTCCTACCACTATGAATAACGATGCTTACATGCCCTCAAACATGAAAAATGCTCATCTGAATGCACTGAAGTAGCCTGACATACAGATTGTTGACATTATTTTTTTAAAGAAGTATTCATAGGTGGAGATGACAGTGTTATCCCTGCCATGCACCAGTGGAAAGAAGAGTTTTGGGAACTTAGCAGAAAGCCAGTTATTGATGTTAGCTAATCCTGTGAGTTTGCTTCAAAGTATTTGGGGGAGAGCAGTGAGGCTGGAGATCTGGATTCCCCAGGGTGGGCAATTGCTCACTGCCTGTGAGCCAGGTCAGAGACAGGCTGCGAGGCCTTGGGCAAATAACTTTGCTGCCTGTTGCCTCTCTTTCCCCATTTGTAATAGCTGACGAGTTATAATTATATATCTGTTGCTTTAGAAGATAAATTAGTTCATATTTGCAAGGCAGGTGGAAGAAAAAAAAAAAGCAAGTTACCTGTGGTCTTTTCATTCCTCTTTTTACTAACTGCCCCTTGAAATTGTTTTCCTTTGCTAGGAGAATAAGAAATGCAATCTGGCGTTTCTTCCTGACATACAATGTGCTTCTGAGCATTAAAACACCATCGACCCTTTTAGCCAGGTTGACCTGGGTAAGCCAGAGTGATATGAGAGAGACAGTGGGACAGTTCTGCACCGGCTACAACAGGTAGCAATTTGGCTTGCTGTGCTTGCATCCAAATTTTGTCTGTGGATTCGAGCCCTCAATCGCATGTTGCTAGGCGGATACTATTTTCAAACGTTTAAGGAAAGCTTTTGAGTGTAATGTGCACTTCTCTCCTTCAACATTTAAAGACTGCAGCAGTGGGAGAGGCATGCGGCATATCTGTAAAAGCCTGAAAGCTGATGAAATCTCAGTTAGATCTGTTATCTCCCAATGCTTTAAAGGTCTTCAGCTGGGAGATTAAAGAACAAGGTTACTGTGACAATTTGTTTACACGCAGGGAGAGATTAAGATCTCGTTGAAAAGGAATAAAAATAACATCATCTTGAGCTGTCACAGCATGAGACCCATTGTAATCAACACTGGTCTGATTTCAGGGATAATTTAAGACCAATTTATTATCTTAATTAAAAAAAAGAAGAGAGAATTCAGTGTTTCAGATGCCAGTTGGACTGCTAAACCAGGATGCCTCTGGAGTATCTACATTTTACTCAGTTAGAAACTTTAAAGGTGTACTGAAAGAGAAGCCAAAACCAGATAATACAAACGTTTGAGTCTGTCTTAATAAGCATTGGATTAATTATACAGTTAACCGCAGAAAAACAACCCCAAAATTCCCAAGCACACTAAAAAATTTAACACAGAAAGCATTGCTTCTCAAAGTCTGTTTTGACCCTATATGGCAAGCAGGTGAACATGAAATAAATACAGGTGCAGAACCCCCTTTGATTATTTAATGTATATACATTGGCTGTTTAGTTACAATAATAAGATCACGCTGAATATTGCTCGTAACTGCTGTTCTTGAAATTTAAAAATCCCCGAGTTGCTGGTATCCAAATAAATGCGCAAGCAATTCGGAGTTCAGAGAAGGGCTTGCTGTGTTTCACAGACATTTGATATCAACCACTACTCATAAAAGAGGCTATTTCTACTTTCTAATTCATGTGAAGTAGATAAATCTATAGCTTTTCAAATAAAACAGAGGGGGAAAAAAGGAAAACTAAATGAATTTGCCTGGTCTGTTTTTGTGGTGTTTTTGCACTTGTTTTTAGCAAACATTCAAATGGTTATTTCTATCTTGCATGCTCGCAATTTTAAATTTGTTTCTCATGATCATTCACCCTTGGAAGCTGATGATACAAGTTGCTATATGCTTATCCAGCTGGTGGAAGAAGATCAGGTGACTCATATGACAGAGCTCCTGGCAAAAATAACAAATTTTAAAAGCAACTAGGGAAAAAAAGGAAATTTACCACAAGTGTATCTTATAAACAGAATTTGAATCAAGTCTGGCAAACTGGAGGAGTGTTTTCAGACACCTCCCTCAGAAAAAAATGTGGGATGGGGCAGGTGAATTACTCACTGCAATTTTCCCATCTCTCGTGTCTACTCAGGTCAAAACCATTGGACCACCCCAGTTGAATGCTAGATTTTGTGTTCAGCTTTGAACCATTCCAAGCCTCTGAAACAAACTCAGACATGGGTTAAATAGAAAGCTGAATCCATGAGCACCACAGCTAGAAAAGGGGATTAGCCGGTGAATTCTCACTTAGGTACAAAATGAGAAAGACCCAAGGTGGTTTTGGGTGGGAATCTGCTGGACCCCAGTGCTCCAAGGCAGACAGACTGTCCTGTCTTCTTCCAAATAGAAAGACTTTA